>NC_053393.1:432047745-432347745 GCF_905171765.1 Bufo bufo
TGCGCGCTTCCGGCGTTCACATCCTGCCGCTGCTCGCCTGTCTGCGCTACAGCGTAACTTCGGCCTTCCCGCTCACCGCCTCATATGCGACGTGCCCACCAGGTGGAACTCCATCTTCCACATGCTGGACAGACTGTGCGAGCAGCAGGCCATAGTGGAGTTTCAGCTGCAGCACGCATGGGTCAGTCGCACTGCGGAACAGCACCACTTCACCACCAATGACTGGGCCTCCATGCGAGCCCTGTGTGCCCTGTTGTGCTGTTTCGAGTACTCCACCAACATGGCCAGTGGCGATGACGCCGTTATCAACGTTACAATACCACTTCTATGTCTCCTTGAGAAAACACTTAGGGCGATGATGGGAGATGAGGTGGCCCAGGAGGAGGAGGAGGAGGAAGAGGGGTCATTTTTAGCACTTTCAGGCCAGTCTCTTAGAAGTGACTCAGAGGGAGGTTTTTTGCAACAGCAGAGGCCAGGTACAAATGTGGCCAGACAGGGCCCACTACTGGAGGACGAGGAGGATGAGGATGAGGAGGAGGTGGAGGAGGATGAGGATGAAGCATGTTCACAGCGGGGTGGCACCCAACGCAGCTCAGGCCCATCACTGGTGCGTGGCTGTGGGGAAACGCAGGACAATGACGATACGCCTCCCACAGAGGACAGCTTGTCCTTACCTCTGGGCAGCCTGGCACACATGAGCGACTACATGCTGCAGTGCCTGCGCAACGACAGCAGAGTTGCCCACATTTTAACGTGTGCGGACTACTGGGTTGCCACCCTGCTGGATCCCTGGTACAAAGACAATGTGCCCACGTTACTTCCTGCACTGGAGCGTGATAGGAAGATGCGCGAGTACAAGCGCACGTTGGTAGACGCGCTACTGAGAGCATTCCCAAATGTCACAGGGGAACAAGTGGAAGCCCAAGGCGAAGGCAGAGGAGGAGCAAGAGGTCGCCAACGCAGCTGTGTCACGGCCAGCTCCTCTGAGGGCAGGGTTAGCATGGCAGAGATGTGGAAAAGTTTTGTCAACACGCCACAGCTAACTGCACCACCACCTGATACGGAACGTATTGTGCACTGCACTATATCAGATTGTTTCTCTTTAAAGGGAGTCTGTCATCACAGTTTCACCTTTTTAACCCTTCCCATAGCTTTCTAGCAGCATTACAGTTGATAAAAACATTACCTTTATAAACCATCGTGGACTTATAAAACTGGCAAAAATCATCTTAGTAGGATATGCAAATGAGGGCTCGCAAGTGCCCAGGGGAGGCGTCAACCTCATAGGTGCCCAGGCAGCTCTGCCTCGTCGTCGCTTCCCTCCGCCCAGTTTTTCCCTCTGCCCGCCCATCTTCTTACTTCTTCTTTCGCCGAGATTCCGCGCCTGCAGAGCTGCCTGGG
The DNA here is from genome assembly GCF_905171765.1 of Bufo bufo. NCBI lineage: Eukaryota > Metazoa > Chordata > Amphibia > Anura > Bufonidae > Bufo > Bufo bufo. Next base: position 432,049,147 of record NC_053393.1, read on the forward strand.
GACCTACGAGGTTGACGCAGCCCCTGGGCACTTGCGAGCCCTCATTTGCATATCCTACTAAGATGTTTTATAAGTCCACGATTGCTTATAAAGGTAACGTTTTTATCAACTGTAATGCTGCAAGAAAGCTATGGGAAGGGTTAAAAAATGTGAAACTGTGGTGACTCCCTTTAAGCAACTCATTTAGTTGATAACTGTATCTGTTATTTATAGTCAGTAGTTTGGACAGCAGTCACACGTGGACATTCCATGTCCTAGATGAACCACCCAGTCCCCCAGCCAGCCTATACAATATCCAAAGTGAAGGAAATGTTTCCTGCATATTCAAAAGGATAAGTTTATTGAAGTGATCGCAGTAGTGCCCCGGCCTCCTCACAGCTCACCAAGCTCAGCGCCGTACATTGTATAGCGGCTGTGCTTGGTATCATGCTCAACCCCTTTCACTTCTATGGGGCTGAGCTGCTCCTAGGCCACTTGATCAATGAACGTGACGTCACATGGCCCAGAAAAATCACAGAGAAGGGCACAGCGCTCAAACAGGAGCCCCGGTGCCTTCTCAAACAGCTGATCGGCAGTGGTCCCAGGTAGTGATCGACCGATTATCGGATTTACCGATATTATCGGCCGAAATTCAGAATTTTCAAAGTTATCGGTATCAGCATCTAACCTTGCCGATATGCCGATATCGAATCACGAACATGGATCGCGCTGCTATCAACGCGATCAATGTTCCCTCAGCAGCACAGGGGAGAAGGAAGCAGTCCCTCTCCCCTGTGCTGCTGCTGCCGCTGACACCAGTGAGACGCAAGAGGGGAAGAGGAGGGGAGGGGCTGTGGCCATTGCGCCACCAATGATGTTAACTCAGTTATTAATTCAAATATAGGAGGCGGGTGAATCATATAGCTGCACCTGAGGGGTTAACTGCCGCGGATCAGGTGTCGCTATATTTGAATTAATGGGCAAGTTATCTTCATTGGTGGCAGTGGCAGCTTCTGATCAGAGCCCCAGCAGTGTAATTGCGGGGCTCCGATCGGATACCATATCAGCCAGGACGCTACTGAAGCCCTGGCTGCCATAGTCAGCTCCCTGCTGCTGTGTGTACTATGCACAGGGCAGCAGGGAGAGTGTGAAGTCCTATTCACCCTGATAGAGATCTATCAGGGTGAATAGGACAAGGGATCCAGGTTCTAGCCCCTAAGGGGGAAATAGTTATTAAATTAAAAAAAACACCAAAATATTAAGTATAAATATTTAATCTTAGATATATAATGGCATCTCTTCATTTAACAACAGATTTGTGTAGGATTTATTTATTTTTTTCAAAAATGAAAATGCACAAAATATTGGTATGAATTATCGGCTATCGGCCTGAAAGTTCACAGGTTATCGGCTCTAAAAAAATCAATATCGGTCGATCCCTAGTCCCGGGTGTCAGACCCCCACCAATCAGATACTGATGACCTATCCACAGTCATATGTGACTGATATCAGCCGCTCCTCTTATAACCCTCCAGCACTGATCTAACCTCCAGAGACATTACATCACATGTGACTGATATCAGCCGCTCCTCTTATAACGCTCTAGTACTGATATACCGTATTTTTCACCCTATAAGACGCACCGGCCCATAAGACGCACCTAGGTTTTTGGGGAGGAAAATAAGAAAAAAATATATTTTTAACCAAAAGGTGTGTTTTTGGTGGGTTTGGAACTAATGGTGGTCTGTGGATGGCACTATTACTGGGGATCTGTGAAGGACACTGTTATGGGGGGATCTGTGAAGGACACTATTATGGGGGGATCTGGGGATGTCACTGTTATGGGGGATCTGTGGATGACGCACTGTTATGGGTGGATCTGTGGATGACGCACTGTTATGGGGGGATCTGTGACGGACACTGTTATGGGGGGGTATCTGTGAAGGATACTGTTACAGGGGGGGTCTGTGGCTGACACTGTTATGGGGGATCTGTGGGTGGCACTGTTAGGGGGGATCTGTGGATGGCACTGTTATGGGGCATCCGTGGATGGCACTGTTATGGAGGATCCGTGGATGGCACTGTTATGGGAGATCTGTGGATGGCACTGTTATGGGGGATCTGTGGAAGGCACTGTTATGGAGGGGGATCTGTGGATGGCACTGTTATGGGGGATCTGCGGATGGCACTGTTATGGAGGATCTGTGGGTGGCACTGTTATGGGGGATCTGTGGATGGCACTGTTATGGGGGATCTGTGGATGGCACTGTTATATATGTGCCATAACAGACCCCCCACCCCATAACAGTGCCATCCACAGACCCCCCACCCCTTAACAGTGCCATCCACAGATGTTCCCCATAAAACTGTCATCCACAGATTCCCCCCCCCACACCGCTCCAGTGCTGCAGCATACAAATATAAAATGTCTCATTCAATTAAAAGTGATTAAACATGCCCCCTCACTCCTAATATTACCGTACACCCTAACAGCTTCTGTACAACGCAGGCAGGCAGGCCGGGCGGCCAGCGCGTCACTCACTGATGTCATGTGCTTGCACCGCCTGCTTGATTCATAAAGTAGGTGGCGCAGGCACGTGACATCAGGAAGTTACGCTGCCGCCCGCCCGGCCTGCATTCTACAGAAGCTGTTAGGGTGTATGGTAATATTAGAAGTGGGGGGGGGCATGTTTAATCACTTTTAATTGAATGAGACATTTAATATTTGTATAGTGCAGCACTGGAGCTGCGGGGCCGGAGTACAGTGACTGCACCATCCCCGCCGCAATTGCCGGACCCCAGCTCCTCCTCCCAGTCCCTCCCTGCTCGCTCATACATCGCAGCCTGCGATGTAAAAATGTCAGCATTCGCCTCATAAGACGCAGGGGTATTTCCCCCTCATTTTGGGGGGGGGGGGAGTGCATCTTATGTGACTGATATCAGCTGCTCCTCTTATAACGCTCCAGTACTGATATAACCTCCAGAGACATTACATATTATGTGGGGGTGAGGGGCTGGGAAAGTGTGAAATGCCACTGATGAGAGGGAAGAGGGGGACACTGGGAGACATAACTTCTTGCTCTGTATAAAGTATAGGTGAGATAGTTGGTGGGCAAAGGTCTGTGAGGGGCTGGAACAGGGGGACACAAGATGTGCAGGGGCAGCAGCTTCAGGACTCTCCTAACTTCCCAGTTCCCTCCCACAGTAACTTACCCCAGTTCTGCTGTGTGGAGTAGTGGGACCAGTGAGAGAAGAGAACTGAACTTTATACTGGAGGCACAGTGACACAGGAGGTCAGAGAGAGCAGCGTCTCCATTATCTCCTGCTGCTGCCTCGGCTCCTCTGGCTCTGCCCCCTCCTCACACATGATGGAATATCACACTGCAGAGAGGAGGGGGGGGGGGCTGTCCGCTCATGTCAGGTCGGTGAAGTTTACTTTGGAGAAATGAACAAGCGCTGCAAGGTATTGTGCTGTCCCTTTCACCAAAGTAAAATGATATGTGTGCCAGTACTGCAGTCCAGCACCTGATAACAGCCAGGCGCCTGAAAGTATAGTAACTGCCCAGCTGGTGGCTCTGGCTGTAGTATAAGCAGACAGGCAAGGGGCCAACCAGGCATTTCACCGGCTTCCCGGTGAGCCAGTCCGACCCTGTATCTGACAGTAGCCTATTCCAGTGTTGGGTGACATGAAGCCTGATTCTCTGCTATGACATGAAGCCTGATTCTCTGCTATGGGACCTCTCTCCTCTGTCTGGGTGCCGGGGCCTACATATATCTGACAGTGGCCTGTTCCAGTGTTGGGTGACATGAAGCATGATTCTCTGCTATGACATGAAGCCTGAATCTCTGCTATGGGACCTCTCTCCTCTGTCTGGGTGCCGGGGCCTAAAAATATCTGACAATGGCCTGTTCCAGTGGTGGGTGACATGAAGCCTGATTCTCTGCTATGACATGAAGCCTGATTCTCTGCTATGGGACCTCTCTCCTCTGTCTGGGTGCCGGGGCCTAAAAATATCTGACAGTGGCCTGTTCCAGTGTTGGGTGACATGAAGCATGATTCTCTGCTATGACATGAAGCCTGATTCTCTGCTATGGGACCTCTCTCCTCTGTCTGGGTGCCGGGGCCTAAAAATATCTGACAGTGGCCTGTTCCAGTGTTGGGTGACATGAAGCCTGATTCTCTGCTATGACATGAAGCCTGATTCTCTGCTATGGGACCTCTCTCCTCTGTCTGGGTGCCGGGGCCTAAAAATATCTGACAGTGGCCTGTTCCAGTGTTGGGTGACATGAAGCATGATTCTCTGCTATGACATGAAGCCCGATTCTCTGCTATGGGACCTCTCTCCTCTGTCTGGGTGCCGGGGCCTAAAAATATCTAACAATGGCATGTTCCAGTGGTGGGTGACATGAAGCCTGATTCTCTGCTATGACATGAAGCCTGATTCTCTGCTATGGGACCTCTCTCCTCTGTCTGGGTGCCGGGGCCTAAAAATATCTGACAATGGCCTGTTCCAGTGGTGGGTGACATGATGCCTGATTCTCTGCTATGACATGAAGCCTGATTCTCTGCTATGGGACCTCTCTCCTCTATCTGGGTGCCGGGGCCTTAAAATATCTGACAATGGCCTGTTCCAGTGGTGGGTGACATGAAGCCTGATTCTCTGCTATGACATGAAGCCTGAATCCCTGCTATGGGACCTCTCTCCTCTGTCTGTGTGCCGGGGCCTAAAAATATCTGACAATGGCCTGTTCCAGTGGTGGGTGACATGAAGCCTGATTCTCTGCTATGACATGAAGCCTGATGCTCTGCTATGGGACCTCTCTCCTCTGTCTGGGTGCCGGGCCTAAAAATGTCTGACAGTGGCCTGTTCCAGTGTTGGGTGACATGAAGCATGATTCTCTGCTATGACATGAAGCCTGAATCTCTGCTATGGGACCTCTCTCCTCTGTCTGGGTGCCGGGGCCTAAAAATATCTGACAGTGGCCATTTCCAGTGGTGGGTGACATGAAGCCTGATTCTCTGCTATGGGACCTCTCTCCAATTGATATTGGTTAATTTTTATTTATTTTATTTTTATTTTAATTCATTTCCCTATCCACATTTGTTTGCAGGGGATTTACCTACATTTTGCTGCCTTTTGCAGCCCTCTAGCCCTTTCCTGGGCTGTTTTACAGCCTTTTTAGTGCCGAAAAGTTCGGGTCCCCATTGACTTTAATGGGGTTCGGGGCGAAGTTCGGATCCCGAACCCGAACATTTCCGGGAAGTTCGGCCGAATTTCTCGAACCCGAACATCCAGGTGTTCGCTCAACTCTAATCTTTACAACTAACAAAAACATACAAAATATAGTACTTAAATTGTCATGAAAATGAGTTCAGAAAAATTGGGGAGGTGTTATTAATAGCAGTACTACAACAGCCAATATTGAAATTGGTATATAAATGCATTTGTATATTTCTATACTGCATGTACATGGGTTTTTAGAGTTAGATGATGTAATCATTGGAGGAAAAGGAGATTACATCTGCTGTGTAGTATGTCACATACAAAGCTAACCACACATGGTACAACTGTACTAACTGCCTCAATAGGGACCATAATTACTTGGCTTAATGGGAAAAAATAAATAAAGTGTCTTATGATAAGGATTAGAGATGAGCAAATTTTTAAAAAATTTCATTCGGCCGGTTCGCCAAATTTTCTAAAAAAGTTGGTTTAATCCAAATTGACGGCGAATCGCGTTAAAAAAACGGCTATTTCCTGGCTGCAGAGAGCCTTTATAGTGGTGTAGAACACTGTGCCTTGCAGTAACATGCATAGGGAGTCTGCTATGGTAGTGAAATATTACTGTGAGTCAGTATGACATGCAGATGACAGGCATCGCTCTTAGAATCACTGCACACTTCACTTATTTGGGCAGTCACGGGGCCAAAACTGAGCAAATAACTCAAGTTTGAACTCAGCCTTACAGGTCACTGTTAGCTTCAAGAAGAAGCCCCCTCTTTTTACACCGTTGTCAGCTGATTCCACATAGATGTCTACAGAACCGGTTTTATTAAACGCTTACACAAGTACAGCCCCCCAACAGAGTGAAGAGGGTGTCAGCATTAAGTTTGTGTTGACGTCACTGATTATTTTGCCCTTCCTCTGATCAGTCAGAACAATAACGTCTAAAAAACTGATCATGTCTGTTGAGCAGCAACCGCCTTCATTCGTTCAGCATTTGGTCAGTAATCCATCAGTATTGCTAATGGCAAAAAAAAAAAAGAAGGGGATCCAAAACAGAGATGACACTTAAATGGAATATTTGCATGTCTTCTGTGTTGTGTACCCAATCCTGGTTTTGGCTATCAAATCACAAGCCAATTCTAGTGGGACTATACAGAACTTACAGCTGCTACACAGACAGGATCCGTTGTGAATCTAATTTTAACTTCCTCCTGACAGATCAGAAAAAGGGTCAAATAAATGATGATTTCAGCCAGGTCGAAAGGCAAAATCGTCGCCCAGTCATGAAGTGGGGAGGGTGTGAACAGCGTGAGAAGTCCACAGAGTGGCCCTATTAAATAGTGGTGAAGTGGAAGAAGCATGAGGATGCCACAGAGTGGCACAATGATAGTGTGGAGGTGGCAGTAGCAGCATCAGGAGGCCACCGAGTGGCACAATGACAGAGTGTGGAAGTGACGGCAGCAGCAGCATCAGGAGGAGGCCACAGAGTGGCACAATGACAGCTTGAAGGTGGTGGCAGCATCAGGAGGCCACAGAGTGGCAAGGTGACATAGTGTGGAGGTGGAAGTAGCATCAGGAGACCACAGAGTGGCAAGGTGACATAGTGTGGAGGAGGTAGCAGCATCAGGAGGCCACAGAGTGGCAAGTTGACTTTGTGTGGAGGTGGCAGCAGCATCAGGAGACCTCAGAGTGGCAAGGTGACATAGTGTGGAGGTGGCAGCAGCATCAAGAGACCAGAGAGTGGCAAGGTGACATAGTGTGGAGATGGATGGCAATACCAGTACAGGCTGAAGATGGTGGGTGAAAGAAGGAGCACTTGGCATCAGGTGGGTGGCAGCATCAGAATAGTAACTGAGGCAGGTAGCCAGAAGAAACCGGTTTCTTGTCAAAGTGTTTGTGTGGCACCATGGATGATCTAGTCTGATGCATCAGGCATTAGTGGGTGGAAATGCTTGCTGATCCACGCCTGATTCATCTTGACAAAGGTCAGTCTCTCCACATTTTAGGTGGACAGGTGAGTTCATCTTGGGGTAACTGTGGCCACCGTTTCACTAAACACCTGCTCTGATGCCACACTACTGGCAGGACAGGACAGCTTTTCCAGGGCAAACTCTGCCAGTTGCAGCCACAAATCCAGTTTGGCTGCCCAGTAGTCCAGCAGATTTTCAATGTGGGAGGCAGGTTACTGTCCAAGTATGCCACTACCTGCTAGGTCAGGTCCTGCTTCAAGTCTAGCTTCTGCTGCTGCTGCTGGTGAGTAGTTTCTTTACTAGGTGGGTAAAGAAAGATGGTCATCAGCGACTCTAGACTCAAGTTGCTGCTGATGGAGCTGGAACTGCTCCTACCACCCCACCCTGCCACAGCAGCCATGGCAGAGGAACGTGAGTGCATAGGACTCCCACGGTCAGAACTGCAAGAGGATAGGCAGCGGCCAACTGACTACATAGGATATCTCTATAGTAGTTAAGCTTGTCCTCCCTCTCAGCGGGAGTAAAAAGGGCCCCCATTTTGGACTGGTAGAGAGGATCCAACAAGGTGGAGAGCCAGAAGTCATACTTCCGCCGAATGTTGACAATTCAGCTGTCACTACGCAAGCAAGTGAGCATGCATTGGGCCATTTGTGCAAGTGACTCAGAGGGACTCCCTGCCTCCATCTCCACTGCATACTGACACAGTGTGTCTGGGCCTTCTGCTTCCTTTTCCTCATCGCCCTGTAGCTCCTATAGCTGCTCCTGCTCCTCCTCTCCTGTCACCTGTGTAGCAAAACCACCCATTTCGCTACACTTTGCTTGTGCTCCAATGTCCTCCTCCTCCAGTTCAGCCCCCACAGGGCTCATGTGGCCATGAGATCTAGGCGCCACGTCTCCAATCCCCTGTCCAGCCACATTTACCACCATCTGTTCCAGGACATGAAGCAGTGGAATGACGTTGTTCATCCCGTAGTCGTGCCGACTGACAAATGAAGTGGCGCCCTCAAAGGGCCTGAGAAAACGACAGGTGTCATGCATGAGCTGCCACTGGCTGACATCGAAGTTACACAGGGGACTACTCCTGTCCGCTTGGATAATCAAGAAATCGTTTATGGCCTTTTCTGTTCATACAGTCGGTCCAATATATGGAGGGTGGAATTCCAATGGTTGGAAACATCGCATATAAGCCTATGTTGGGGGTTGCCGTTCTGCCGCTGCAGCTCATGGAGGGTGTGCTTTGCGGTGTACGAGTGGCTGAAATGCATGCAAAGTTTCCTGGCCATTATTAGGATGTCCTGCAGATGGGTGAAAGACTTCAGGAACCACTTGACAACCAGATTTAACATGTGTGCCATGCAGGGCGCATGACTCAGGCCTCCTTGACGCAGCACCGACACCATGTTCTTCCCGTTGTCGGTCACCATGGTTCCGATTTTGAGTTGTCACGGAGAAAGCTAGGAATTGATTTCTTGAAGAACACAGTGCAGTTCCTCTCCTGTTTGACTCAGTTCGCCCAGGCAAATGCGGTACAGAATAGCATACAACGCCATGCCCCGCACATGTGATATGCTGGAGGGGCACTGTGAATTGTCCCTGCAGTGGAGGCTGGGGACACGTTGGAGGATGAGGAGGTAGAGGCAGACATTGTCACAGGACCAACAGCCTGAGAACGTGGAGGCCGAAGCAGCGTCACCTGGCCAAGTTGCTGGTGTGGCTGGGCAGGAACCACATCCACCCAGTGGGCCGTAAAGGACTTGTATTGTCCCTGACCGCAGTTACAGCTCCACATGTCGGCGCTGCCTTGCACTTTGGCAGACAACGACAGGCTCAAGGACTGGCCCACCTTCTGTTCTACATGTGTGTGCAGGCTGGTAGTGCCTTTTTGGCAAAGAAATGATGGCTTGGGACTCTCCACCTTGGCTCGGCACAAGCCATCAGTTCTCTGAAAAGGTGCAGAGTCCACCACTTGGAAAGAGAGAGACTGCAGCACCAGCAATTTGGACTGGAGCATGTTCAGCTTCTGCGCCGTTGGATGGATGCACACATACTGTTGTCTCTTGGCAATCGCGTCAGTGATCGATTGATGACGGAATGACTGACGAGGAGGAGCAGGAGCATCAGGACCAGCAGTTGGTGGGAATGACAGACAGCTCCTTCGGCTGAGGTGGTGGAGTCTTGACTGCCTGAAATCATGCCACTGGGTGATGCAGTGGTTGCTGCGGCAGGCTGGATCACCACATCGAAGCCACGGTACTCCCAGGCCATTTTATGGTGACGCTGCATATGTTAACACAGGGCCATGGTGCCAACATTGGCACCCTGGCCGCACTTCACCTTCTGCCTACAGATTCTACATATACCATGTTCACCTCCTCCGGCGGCTTAACAAAAAACTGCCACTCCGCCGAGTCAGTGATTTTACCCCCAACAATACGCACTGATTGACTGCTACCGCCACTGCCTCCAAACCCATGCACCGCTACTTCCCGGGCAGGTAGGCTCCTGCGAAGTGGGTGGTTTACCCCCAAGCACGTTTGGCTCCCGACCTCCCACTGCTGCCATCCTGATGACTCCTGGCCACGCTAGCGACTTGCTGGCTCCACCGCTGCCTCACAGGCAAGCTGCCTCCATCTTCTCCCTATGATGATGAAGCCCTTTCGTCACCTGGCTCCCGAGTGTGATCAGCTACATCATCATCCTCGAGTACTGTCTGCACGTCACTGATGTCCTCCTCAACCGTCTCTGAGTCAGGCCTGACCGCTCACAAAACCGAATCATGACTTCAGATGGAAAAAAATGACGAATATTTGAAAAAACTAATATACTGTATAGCACTATATCGAATATAGTGCTATATATTCGTTTTTTAGAATATTCTTCGTTGGCGAATATTCTAAAAAACAAATATATAGCACTATATTGAATATAGTGCTATATATTCGTTTTTTAGAATATTCGCCATTTTTTTCCATCTGAAGTCATGATTCCTCCCTGCCTCCTCCCTGAAAACATGTTTTGCCGGAAAATCTGTATCTTCAGGGGATGAAGACGCCAGGCGCCTTACAAGTAGTGTTGAGTGCGAATATTCGTATTACGAATTTTTATCGCGAATATCGGAACTTCGAGAATTTGCGAATATTTAGAATATAGTGCTATATATTCGTAATGACGAATATTCAGTTTTTTTTTGCTGTTGTTTTTTTTAACACAGTACACATCAAGTGATCATCCCTCCCTTCTTCTAGCTTGTTGGCCAATGAGAAGGCTTTGTCACAGCTTAGCAATATCCCTAGCAACCAATAGAAAAGATGCCTACCCTTACTATATAAATTAAAGGGTTTCTGTCACTTGAAAAATGGGTTGTCACGGCTGTAGGTGAGCAACAAGAGTATACACAGTAAAAAGAGCTACTGACCGGACCCAAACTAGGGAGGATAAAGGGTGACCCCTGTCAGACCCTCAAAGCTCTCCCTATGCTGCTAAAGCACATGCCCGGATCCAAATGGCGGAACGAGGCATGCCTGCGTACCTAAGACTGATGACCACTGTAACCCCTACAATAGTGGAAGGGGCACGGCCACCGGTGCACTGCTCAGTATATGGAGGGAACCGTGGCCACCTCAGATCCAGTCAAAAAATAACCAGGTACACAACAATGTCTGCACACTTAGCTGAAGGAGCTGCAGCCGCAGAGAAGACGGATCCAAGGACAGCTGGCAATATCTGGAGTGCTTGCTGCAGCAGAACACAGGTCCAGTGAACTGATAGCTACAAGTGAAGATACTCAAGCAAGAGCTACAACTGAAATGAGAAATATAATCCACGCCCTACAATAGGAGGAGGGGTGATTTAAAGGCAGGGAAATCAAACGCAGGAGGAACAGCTGGGAGGAAGGAAACAGAAAGTAAAGACTTCATCACAGGGGCGGAGAAACAGAGCAGTGAGAACTCCTCCAAGCTCTAGTAGTGACATCATCACAGGGGTGGAGAAACAGAGCTGTGAGAACGTCTCAAAGCTCTGGTAGTGACAGTACCCCCCCTCTACGGGTGGACTCCGGTCACCCAGGACCCACCTTCTCAGGATGAGCCCTATGAAATGCCCTGATGAGGCGAGTGGCTTTAATGTCCGACACCGGAACCCACATCCTCTCCTCAGGACCATAACCCTTCCAATGAACGAGGTACTGAAGAAAACCGCGGACAATGCGAGAGTCCACAATTCTGGAAACCTCAAATTCCAGATTGCCATCAACCAAAATCGGAGGAGGAGGCAAAGAGGAGGGTACCGTGGGCTGGACATATGGTTTTAAGAGAGATCTGTGAAATACATTATGTATCTTCCAAACCCGTGGAAGATCAAGACGGAAGGCAACAGGATTGATGACTGACAAGATTTTATAAGGCCCAATAAACTTGGGACCCAATTTCCAGGAGGGAACCTTCAGTTTAATATTTCTTGTAGACAACCACACCAGATCACCCACATTCAGGTCCGGACCAGGCACACGTCTCTTATCAGCCACACGCTTATACTTCTCACTCATCTTTCTAAGATTACTCTGAATCTTTTGCCAAATGGTAGACAAAGACGAGGAAAATCTCTCCTCCTCAGGTAAACCAGAAAGAGCCCCTCCCGAGAATGTCCCAAACTGTGGATGGAACCCATATGCACCAAAGAATGGTGACTTATCAGAAGATTCCTGACGACGGTTGTTCAGAGCAAACTCAGCAAGAGGGAGAAATGAACACCAATCCTCCTGGTTCTCTGCCACAAAACAGCGCAAATATGTCTCCAGATTCTGATTGAGGCGCTCAGTCTGACCATTCGACTGCGGGTGAAAAGCAGAAGAGAAGGACAACCGAACCCCCAGGCGAGAACAGAAAGCCTTCCAGAACCTGGACACAAACTGCGTGCCTCTATCGGAAACAATATCAGAGGGAATGCCGTGCAATTTAACAATATGGTCGACAAAAGCTTGCGCCAACGTTTTAGCATTGGGTAAACCAGGGAAAGGTACGAAATGAGCCATCTTGCTAAAACGGTCCACCACCACCAGGATCACCGACTTCCCCGAGGAACGAGGAAGATCCGTGATAAAGTCCATGGACAGGTGTGTCCAAGGACGGGAAGGTATGGGTAACGGGAGAAGGGAACCTGAAGGCTGTGAACGAGGGACCTTAGCGCGAGCGCACGTCTCACAAGCAGCCACAAAACCCTCCACCGACTTACGAAGAGCCGGCCACCAAAATCTCTGAGCAATGAGATCTACCGTGGCTCTACTCCCGGGGTGACCAGCAAGAACCGTATCATGATGCTCCTTGAAGAGTTTGTGACGTAGCTCAGGAGGCACGAACAACTTCCCAGAAGGACAACGGGCAGGTGCCTCAGTCTGGGCAGCCTGGACCTCGGCCTCCAAATCGGAATATAGAGCAGAAACAACTACCCCCTCCGCCAAAATGGGACCCGGGTCCTCTGAGTTTCCTCCTCCCGGAAAACAGCGAGAGAGAGCATCAGCCTTCACATTTTTAATCCCAGGTCGGAATGTTACAACAAAATTGAATCTGGAGAAGAACAGAGACCATCTGGCCTGTCTCGGATTCATACGCCTGGCCGACTCCAAGTATGCCAGATTCTTATGTTCGCTAAAAACGGTGATAGGGTGCCTGGCCCCCTCCAACCAATGGCACCATTCCTCGAAAGCCAACTTGATGGCCAACAACTCCCTATCTCCCACATCATAGTTTCTCTCTGCCGGGGAGAGTTTTTTAGAGAAAAAGGCACAGGGTCGCCATTTGGCAGGAGAAGGGCCCTGGGACAAAACTGCACCCACACCCACCTCGGAAGCATCCACCTCAACAATAAAAGGTAAGGAAACATCGGGATGCACCAAGACGGGAGCAGACGCAAAACTCTCTTTAATCCTAGAAAAGGCTGCAAGCGCCTCCTCCGACCAAGAGGAAAAATCCGCCCCCTTTTTTGTCATGTCAGTAAGGGGTTTGACAACAGAGGAATAATTCAAAATGAACTTTCTGTAATAGTTCGCAAAACCCAGAAAGCGCATCAATGCCTTCTGATTCTCAGGAAGCTCCCACTCAAGTACAGCACGGACCTTCTCCGGATCCATGCCAAAACCAGAAGCAGAGAGGAGAAAACCCAGAAATTGAATCTCCGATACCATAAAAAGACATTTCTCCAGCTTGGTGTACAATTTATTTTCCCGCAGAGTCTGCAGAACCTGAAAAAGATGATCCTGATGGGTCTGAACATCAGGGGAAAAAATCTAAATATCATCAAGATACACCAATACAAATTTCCCCATTAAATGGTAGAAAATACTATTAACAAAATGCTGAAAGACGGCCGGAGCATTCATCAGGCCGAAAGGCATAACGAGATTCTCGAAATGCCCGTTAGGGGTATTAAAGGCCGTTTTCCATTCATCCCCCTCTCTGACCCTGACCAGGTTGTACGCGCCTCTCAAATCCAATTTGGAAAACACCTTGGCCCCAACAATTTGGTTGAAGAGGTCCGGGATCAGAGGAAGGGGATAGGGATCGCGAATCGTGATACGGTTCAGCTCCCTAAAATCTAGGCAAAAAAATCTAGAAAAAAAAAAAACCTGCGGCCACAGGTGACTTTGAGGGACGAATATGCCCCTTATCGAGACTCTCGGAGATATAAGTTCGCATTGCGATTCTTTCCGGTTGTGAGAGATTGTAGAGGCGTGCTTTTGGCAGCTTGGCGCCGGGAATGAGGTTAATGGGACAGTCAAACTCCCGGTGAGGAGGTAGCTCCTGAACACCGCTCTCGGAAAACACGTCCGAGAAATCAGAGAGAAATGATGGCACAGTTTTAGTAGACACCTCTGCAAAAGTCGCTGTGAGACAATTCTCTCTACAAAAGTCACTCCACTCATTTATTTGCCTTCCTTGCCAATCAATAGTGGGGTTATGTCTAGTGAGCCAGGGTAACCCCAAAACTAGAGGAGAAGGCAATCCGTTAAAGACAAAACAAGATATATCCTCCACATGAGTGTCACCTACAGCTAGCCGGATATTGTGAACAATGCCCTTCAGAGATATCTGTGAGAGTGGAGCAGAGTCAATAGCAAAAACAGGTATATCCTTTTCTAATGTGCAAACCTGAAAACCATGCATGGCTACAAATTGAGTGTCAATAAGATTGACGGCCGCTCCACTATCGACAAAAATCTCACAAGAAATGACTTTGCTCTCTAGCGCCACCCTGGCAGACAGGAGAAAATGGGAACTGCAGGTCAGAGGAAAAGCATCAATTCCTACATCAACTTTGCCCAAAGTAGCAGATGAAGCAGAATTTGATGATCTACCTTTTGAGGTTTTTCTCTTATTATCGCTCTTAGTACAGTTCAAGAATCTCCTAGACGGACAAACATTTGCCAAATGACCTATGCCCCCACAACAAAAACACACCATACTCTGAGGACTAAATCCTCTTTTATCAGGGGCAAGTCGACCTAGCTGCATGGGCTCCTCCTCAGAGGGGAGCGAGACAGGATGAGGCCCCTGCACACTGAATGAGTCCGCACCATTGCCCCTAGACTGACAATGGCTGGACAGAGAGGTCTTGTTTCTTTCTCTTAGACGCCTGTCAAGGCGTACCGCCAATGACATGGCAGACTCTAAGGACGTTGGTCTCTCATGGAAAGCAAACGCATCTTTCAATCTCTCTGAGAGACCATGACAGAACTGACTCCGGAGTGCAGCATCATTCCAACCTGAATCAGCTGCCCATCTCCGAAATTCAGAACAATAAAGCTCCGCAGACAGTTTGTTCTGGCATAAAACACGTAAGTTAGATTCGGCCAGAGCAACACGATCCGAGTCATCATATATCTGCCCCAGGGCCACAAAAAATCTTTCCACGGATCGAAGGGAGGGATCCCCTGATGGCAGCGAAAAAGCCTAAGTCTGAGCATTACCCCTGAGCAGGGAGATGACAATCCTCACCCTCTGCTCCTCCCTACTAGAGGAGTGGGGACACAAGCAAAAATGGAGTTTGCATGCCTCTCTGAAGCGAACAAAATTCTCACTGCCCCCGGAGAACGTTTCCGGAAGTGAGACCTTTGGCTCGCAACAGACTCCATGAGCCGGAGCAGAGCCCAATGCTTGAAGCTGAGTCATAGATTGACGGAGATCAACTACTTCCAAAGAAAGACCCTGCATGCGGTCAACCAGGCCAGAAAGCGGATCCATGTCAAAAAAGGACGGTTTTGGTGGATTATAATGTCACGGCTGTAGGTGAGCAACAAGAGTATACACAGTAAAAAGAGCTACTGACCGGACCCAAACTAGGGAGGATAAAGGGTGACCCCTGTCAGACCCTCAAAGCTCTCCCTATGCTGCTAAAGCACATGCCCGGATCCAAATGGCGGAACGAGGCATGCCCGCGTACCTAAGACTGATGACCACTGTAACCCCTACAATAGTGGAAGGGGCATGGCCACCGGTGCCCTGCTCAGTATATGGAGGGAACCGTGGCCACCTCAGATCCAGTCAGAAAATAACCAGGTACACAACAATGTCTGCACACTTAGCTGAAGGAGCTGCAGCCGCAGAGAAGACGGATCCAAGGACAGCTGGCAATATCCGGAGTGCTTGCTGCAGCAGAACACAGGTCCAGTGAACTGATAGCTACAAGTGAAGATACTCAAGCAAGAGCTACAACTGAAATGAGAAATATAATCCACGCCCTACAATAGGAGGAGGGGTGATTTAAAGGCAGGGAAATCAAACGCAGGAGGAACAGCTGGGAGGAAGGAAACAGAAAGTAAAGACTTCATCACAGGGGCGGAGAAACAGAGCAGTGAGAACTCCTCCAAGCTCTAGTAGTGACATCATCACAGGGGTGGAGAAACAGAGCTGTGAGAATGTCTCAAAGCTCTGGTAGTGACATGGGTATTAAGCTGGCTGACATTAGCGATGTGCTAATGTCAGCTGAACATAACTATATTAGTGCCATCTCACTGCCTAAAGCCTTTATTGAGAAAAACAAACTTTTATAATATGCTAATTAGCTTCTAGGAGCTCCGTTTGCCCCCCTAATTAGCTCCTAGAGGCTCCGTTTGCCCCCCTCTTTTCACGCCCTTCTTCTCTTGATTGACAGGG
Organism: Bufo bufo; assembly: GCF_905171765.1. Lineage (NCBI taxonomy): Eukaryota > Metazoa > Chordata > Amphibia > Anura > Bufonidae > Bufo > Bufo bufo. The sequence goes on from NC_053393.1 coordinate 432,065,470, forward strand.
CCAGGCAGCGCTGCTCTCCTCCCGCTTGCCGTGTCTGCAGTGTAAATCTTGCGCCATTCAGGCGCAGTGAGGAAGCCAGCAGTTGCCGAAAGTCCTTCCCTCACTGCACCTGCGCCGAATACTGAACGGCGCAAGATTTACTCTGCAGACACGACCGGCTGGTTTTAGGCAGTGACATGGCACTAATATAGTTATGTTCAGCTGACATTAGCACATTGCTAATGTCAGCCAGCTTAATACCCATTTTTCAGGTGACAGAAACCCTTTAAAGGGAGTCTGTAATCTCCATATGGCCATATACAGTGTTTACATTGCCCTATAGCACACCTATACATGAATGTAATGGTACCTTTGTCTTTGTCTTTAGACTTGCAGAAGCTGGAAAAACGAACTTTGATTGATATGCAAATGAGCACTCGCAAGTGCCCAGGGGAGGCGTTCACTGTGTTGGTGCCCAGGCTGCCTGCCTTTTTTCATTGTTCCCCCACCCCAGCCTCTGCATATGCCCTCCCTCCTATTCCCTTGCATCATCCTAAGGTCCGGCCGAGATCCCGCGACACTGTGCACTGCCTCGCCGGGCCGGAGCATGCGCACTGCGATGCCCATTGTTGGCACAGCATCACTTTAACTACTGCACATGCTCCGGCGAACGGCGCAAAATCAGCAGCCCGCAATCCTGGGCGTGGGTAGCACCTGTGCCATCCCAGGGTACGACTCACTCCCGGCCTCCACAACATTCACCCAGTGTGTGGTCAGGGAAATGTAGCATCCCTGGCCTCCAGCACTTGTCCATGTGTCCGTGGTTAAGTGGACCTTCCCAGTAACTGCGTTGGTCAGGGCACAGGTGATGTTCTGGGACACATGCTGGTTTTAGGCGGGCACGGCACACCATGAAAAATAGTGGCGGTTGCGGACTGCGTACAGAGCGACGGCAGCCGACATCAGGCTGCGGAAAGCCTCAGTGTCCACAAGCCTAAATGGCAACATTTCAAGGGCCAGTAGTTTCTAAACTTGCGCATTTAGTGCTATGGCCTGTGGGTGGGTGGCTGGGAATTTGCACTTGCATTCAAATGACTGTGTTATGGACATTTGGATGCTGCGCTGGGACAGGGATGTGGATGTTGTTGCTGATAGTTCATGCAAAGGTCTAGGTGCAGGGCAAGGGGCATTTGGGCCTGCGCCTTCGACAGGGGATTGTCCAGCAGTGCGTAACACAGGGGAAGAGGAGGCAGTGGTGTGACCTACAGGCCCAGATTGTGGACTCAGGCGTTCGTCCCACTTATTAGGGTGCTTGGATGCTATGTGGCGGATCATTCTGGTGGTGGTGAGGTTGCTAGTGTTCACACCCTGGCTCAATTTGGTACGGCACAGGTTGCAAACTACCACTCTTTTGTTGTCTGCACTTTCCTTAAAAAAGCGACATACTGTGGAAAACCTACCACTTGGCAAGGTAGATTTACGCATAGGGGTGCTCGGTGTAACTGTTGCGGGCCTGTTTGGTGTGGGCCGACTTCTCCCTTTTGCAACCCCACTACCTCTTCCACCCTGTTCCGGTGATGCGGATCCCTCCCCCTCTTCCCTGCTGTCCTCGCTCAGCTTTTCACCTTCCCATGTTGGGTCAGTCACCTCATCGTCAACCACCTCCTCTTCCACTTCCTCACTCTGCTCATCCTCCTGACTTGACCTAACCACAACCTCAGTGATTGACAACTGTGTCTCATCATCATCCACCTCATGAACGAATGATTTCCGTTCACCGCCGCCATCTTCTTGAAACTGTGAAGACTCAAGAGGTTGGGAATCAGAGCACAATATCTCAGGTCCCTCTTCAAGCGTGCTGGGTGCGAGGGCCAAATTTAATAGTGGCGCTGGAAAGAGCTCCTTGGAATATCCGAGTGTGGGATCACTCGTTTGGCAAGCTTCTCCATGGTTGGAGGAAGGATGCTCAGAGAGAGGATTCGGTTGACCAGACTCTTGGCTACAGAGACTGGACTTGGTGGAAGAGAGGGTGGTGCGTAACCGACTGGAAGCATTATCTTCAGCAATCAAACCGACCAACTGTTCACACTGGTCCGACTTGGACAGTGTTGTCCTGCACCTCCCAGCTAAATTGGACATGAAGCTGGGTACGGTGGATGTTTTTTTTTCTGGTGCACTGACAGCAGGCACAGTTTCATTGCGCCCAGGGCCATGGCCTCTGCGTGCACCATCAGCATCACGCCCACTTCCCCATCTCTTAGTGCTCGCTTTCTTCATATTAATGGTCTTATCACTAGATGTGGCGCAGATTGTTTTACAGTCCGCAAAAAAAAAAGTTTTCTGATGCAGGACAGTATATGTCACAGAAACATACAGAATATGGACACTAGATTAGGCCCAGATTAGTTAAATTTGCCCTAAAGAAACAGTTTTCAGATGGCATACTGTATATGTCACAGAAAGCCACACACTATGGACACTAGATTTGGCCCAAATTTTTGGAATTTGCAATACAAACTTCATTTTCGGATGGAGTACTGTATATGCCACCGAAAGCCACACATTATGGACCGTAGATTAGGCCCAGATTATTGGAATTTGCAATACAACTCAGCTTTCAGATGCAGGAAAGTATATGTCACAGAAACACACAGCATATGGACACTATATTAGGCCCAGATTATTGGAATTTGCCCTAAAGAAACAGTTTTCGGATGGAGTACTGTATATGTCACAGAAAGCCACCTACTATGGACCATAGATTAGGCCCAGATTTTTAAAATTTTCAATACAAACTCAGTTTTCGGATGCAGGACAGTATATGTCAGAGAAACACACAGAATATAGACACTATATTAGACCCAGATTAGTTAAATTTGCCCTAAAGAAACAGTTTTCGGACAGAGTACTGTATATGTCACAGAAAGCCACCTACTATGGACCGTAGATTAGGCCCAGATTTTTTAAATTTGCAATACAAACTCAGCTTTCGGATGCAGAACAGTATGTCACAGAAACACACAGAATATGGACACTATATTACGCCCAGATTAGTAAAATTTTCCCTAAAGAAACAGTTTTCGGATGTAGGACAGTATATGTCACAGAAACACACAGAATATGGACACTAGGTTAGGCCCAGATTATTGAATTTGCCCTAAAGAAACAGTTTTCGGATGCAGGACAGTATATGTCACAGAAACACACAGAATATGGACACTATATTAGGTCCACATTAGTTAAATTTGCCCTAAAGAAACAGTTTTCGGATGGAGTAGTGTATATGTCACAGAAAGTCACACACTATGGACACTAGATGAGGCCCAGATTATTTTAATTGACACTAAAGAAACAGTTTTCGGATGGAATACTGTATATGTCACTGATGTATATTACACGCACACACTACAGAGACAGTAGATGAGAACTGGCCCCTGATTATTTAAATTTATGCTAAAGAAACAGTTTTTGGATAGCGTACTGTATATGTCACAGAACACCACAGAATATGGACACAATTTTTGGCCCAGATTATTGGAATCTGCGGTACAGACATTGTTTTCTGATGTGGTTTATATTTATATTTTTCACTATATCTGAGCCTGACAACCACACAAGGTGTTGAAGCGCAGATCACACAATTCACAGATTACACCGCTGACAGCAAAAATGTGGACAGATTATAAGAGAATATTTTTTTCTGTATTTTAAATCTTTCCCTATATATAAGCCTGACAACCACACAAGTTATTGAAGCGCAGATAACACAATTCATGGATTACACCGTTGACGGAAAAAATGTGGACAGATTATGGGAGAATTTTTTTTTCTGTATTTAAATTTTATTCCCTATATCTGGGCCTGACAACCACAAAAGTTATTGAAGCGCAGATCACACAATTCATGGATTACACCATTGACGGAAAAATTGTGGACAGATTATGGGAGAAAAATTGTTTTCTGTATTTACATTTTTTCCCTATATCAGGGCCTGACAACCACACAAGGTATTAAAGCGCAGAACACACAATTCACAGATTACACCGTTGACAGCAAAAATGTGGATAGATTATGGGAAAAAAAATTGTGTTCTCTGTATTATAATTTTTTCCCTATATCTGTGCCTGACAACCACACAAGGTGTTGAAGACAGATCACACAATTCACGGATTACACCGTTGACAGCAAAAATGTGGATAGATTATGGGAGAAAAATAGTTTTGTGTATTTTAAATTTTTACTAGTGTTGAGCGAACCCGAACTGTAAAGTTCGGGTTCGTACCGAACTTTTGGATTTTTGGACCCCGGACCAGAACCCGAACATTTCAGTAAAAGTTCGGGTTCGGTGTTCGGCGCTTTCTTGGCGCTTTTTGAAAGGCTGCAGAGCAGCCAATCAACAAGCAGTTAACTGTCTGACCTTAGAAGCCATCACAGCCATGCCTACTAATGGCATGGCTGTGATTGGCTAGAGCAGCATGTGACCCAGCCTCTATATAAACTGGAGTCACGTAGCGCTGAACGTTACTCTGCTGTTACAAGTGTAGGGAGAGGATGCTGCTGGACTTGTGATTTCAGGGGGAGAATCTAACTCAGCGATCTACATAGAAATAGTTGTGTGGGTGCAGGGCACAATCGTTTTACCCTGCCCTAAGCCCATTGAAAACTTTTATAATTCTGTTAGCTAGGTGGGCGGCGGCGGCCATTTTATGCAAGCTCTGTGCACTAGCACTGCATCTGAGCTTTTGGGACATTGCAAATCACCATTTTTTTTGGCAATCTACAACATCTGGATTAGTCAGTGTGCAATTTAAGCTAGAAATAAACCCATCATTTTCTGGGTTTTAAAAACACACTTTTTTTGTCAAAAACCAGTATTTTCCTGATCTGTAAATGTTAAATTCAAGTTTAACCGCCTCACGTCCGCCCATAGGATATAAACGTCCTATGGGTGGACGTCTATTTCTGACAGCACGTTTTAAAACGTCCTGTCAGAAATAGCAGCTGCACGCTAATCGTGCAGCTGCTGATCGGGTTGCCCGCTGTCAGTGACAGCAGGGCAACCCTAAGACAAGGCAGGGACAGTGCCCAGGTGTCCCTGCCTTCACGATCGCTGCAGACACAGCGCTCACCGAGCGCTGTGTCTGCAGAGCAGGAAGCGCTGTGCGCTTCCTGTTCCGGCCCGGCGGTCACATGACCGGTGTGCAGGAGCTGTGTGAGGTCTCTCAGAGACCTCGATCAGCCCTGCTGTGAGGCTGTACAGCGCAGGAGTGCTGCTGTACAGCCTCTATAGGGGTGCATTTGTCCTGTAACTGGGGCTACTATCTCAGCCCCAGTTACAGGAGAAATCAACTGTGAAAAAAAAAAAGAAAAAGTGAAGCAAATGTCCCCCAGAGGTCTTGTATGACCTTATGGGGGACGAAAAGTGTAAAAAAAAAATAAAAAAAATAAAAAAAATAAAGGGTTGAAAAAATAAAATAAAATAAAGTTTCACATGTAAAAAAAAAAAAAGTTCCCAAGTAAGGAATAAAAAAAAAAAAATTAATATTGAAAAAATAAAGTAAAATAGACATATTTAGTATTGCCGCGTCCGTAAAAACCAGCTCTATAAAAATATCACATGACCTAACCCCTCAGATGAACACCGTAAAAAATAAATAAAAAAAACTGTGTCAAAACAAGCAATTTTTGTCACCTTGCATCACAAAAGGTGCAACACCAAGTGATCAAAAACGCGTATGTCCCACAAAATGGTACCAATAAAACCGTCACCTCATCCCGCAAAAAATGAGCCCCTACATAAGAAAATCTCTCAAAAAATAAAAAAACTATAGCTCTTAGAACATGGAGACACTAAAACATAATTTTTTTGGTTTCAAAAATGCTATTATTGTGTTAAAGTGAAACAAATAAAAAAAAGTATACATATTAGGTATTGCCGCGTCCGTAAAAACCAGCTCTATAAAAATATCACATGAACTAACCCCTCGGGTGAACACCGTAAAAAAAAAAAAAAAAAAACTGTGTCAAAACAAGCAATTTTTGTCACCTTGCATCACAAAAGGTGCAACACCAAGTGATCAAAAACGCGTATGTCCCACAAAATGGTACCAATAAAACCGTCACCTCATCCCGCAAAAAATGAGCCCCTACATAAGAAAATTTCTCAAAAAATAAAAAAACTATAGCTCTCAGAACATGGACACATTAAAACATAATTTTTTGGTTTAAAAAATGCTATTATTGTGTAAAACTTTAATAAATGAGAAAAAGTATACATATTAGGTATCGCCACGTCCGTAACAATCTGCTCTATAAAAATGTCACTTGACTGAACCCCTAAGGTGAACGCTGTAAAAATAAATAAATTGAAACTGTGCTAAAACAACCAATTTTTTGGTCACCTTGCCCCATAAAGTGTTATATTGAATGATCAAAAAATCATATGTACCCAAAAATAGTACTAATAAAACTGGCACCTTATCCCCTAGTTTCCAAAATGGGGTCACTTCTTGGGAGTTTCTACTGTAAGGGTGCATCAGGGGGCTTCAAATGGGACATGGCATCTAAAAACCATGTGGAGTTCCTTTCCTTCTGCGCCCTGCCGTGTGCCCATACAGCAGTTTACGACCACATGTGGGGTGTTTCTGTAAACCGCAGAATCTGGGTAATAAATATTGAGTTTTGTTTGGCTGTTAACCATCGATGTGTTAGAGAAAAAAATTGATTAAAATGGAAAATCTGCCAAAAAAGTGAAATTTAAAAATTTGATCTCCATTTTCCTTTAATTCTTGTGGAACGCCTAAAGGGTTAACAAAGTTTGTAAAATCGGTTTTGAATACCTTGAGGGGTGTAGTTTCTACAATGGGGTCATTTATGGGGGTATCCACTATGTAGGCCCCACAAAGTGACTTCAGACCTGAACTGGTCCTTATAAAGTGGGTTTTGGCAATTTTCTTAAAAATTTGAAGAATTGCTTCTAAACTTCTAAGCCTTCTAACGTCCTAAAAAAATAAAATGACATTTCCAAAATGATGCCAACATAAAGTAGACATATGGGGAATGTTAAATAATAAATATTTTATGAGGTATCACTTTCTGTTTTAAAAGCAGAGAAATTGAAATTTAGAAAATTGCGATTTTTTTAAATTTTTGGGTAAATTTGGGATTTTTTCATAAATAAAGGTGAAATATTTTGACTCAAATTTATGACTATCATGAAGTACAATGTGTCACGAGAAAACAATCTCTGAATGACTTGGATAAATAAAGGCGTTCCAAAGTTATTACCACATAAAGTGAGATATGTCCGTTTTGCAAAATTTGGCCTGGTCAGGAAGGGGGCAAAGGGCCCAGATGGGAAGTGGTTAAAATATATACAGCTTTCATATTCTGTTACCAAAAAAAAACTTTTTGGGCAATCTACAACATCTGGATTAGTCAGTGTGCAATTTAAGCTAGAAATACACCCATCATTTTCTGGGGTTTTAACCACCTCAGCCCCCATAGCTTAAACACCCTTAATGACCAGGCCACTTTTTACACTTCTGCACTACACTACTTTCACGGTTTATTGCTCGGTCATGCAACTTACCACCCAAATGAATTTTACCTCCTTTTCTTCTCACTAATAGAGCTTTCATTTGGTGGTATTTCATTGCTGCTGACATTTTTAATTTTTTTGTTATTAATCGAAATTTAACGATTTTTTTGCAAAAAAATGACATTTTTCACTTTCAGTTGTAAAATTTTGCAAAAAAACGACATCCATATATAAATTTTTCTCTAAATTTATTGTTCTACATGTCTTTGATAAAAAAAAAAATGTTTGGGTAAAAAAAAAAATGGTTTGGGTAAAAGTTATAGCGTTTACAAACTATGGTACAAAAATGTGAATGTCACGACTGTGACTGATCCAGACAGGTCTGGGAGGAGAAGGTCGCAGCGACTTGCTACTCGCGATAGCTTGTGAGTTTGCTCCGTGGTTCAGGGTATGTCATCTGGGTTTTGCCTTGTGAACCTTTTTGTCCTGACTGGGAGTTTGTAGGCATCCTTCTCAGGTGAGTCCTGTCTGCCACTCCCAGCTACTATATTAGTTTCACTTTCACTTGCAGTCATTGCCAGATATAGTCCTTACTTCCAGTTCTATTCTGACCTTTGAAGGAGATTGTTTGATGGTGTTGCTGTGGAGCTCTTGTCCGGCATGGACTGTCGTGATTGGGATCGCCTTCTCTGCTCGTGACTGGATAAGTCTATCTTTGATATAGTTTGTTTGTTGCTGTCTTCCCCTGCTGTTTTCCTAGACATGAGTGATGGTGACTAGTGCTCCCATCGGCCTTTCCCCACTCTTGGCTTGTTAGGGTGACTAAGGGTTTAGGCATCCTGCTCGCCGCACGGGTTCACACCCCGTCTAGGGTATCAGGGCAGAAAGGTGCCAGCTTAGGGTTAGTCAGGGGTGGCCATACTATTCCCATCCGTAGATAAGGGTCCCCCTTCCCCTCCGTCTGGTGCGACACGACTGCTGCTGGGGTAGCGGTCGTGACAGTATATCTGGCCTTTTAAAAAAAAAGAAAAAGTGACATTTCTTTTTTTTTTTTTTTTTTCTTTGTTGCTTGCTGTTTTGCTTTGTATTTTTGTCTGTTCCACTATGGATCCGGTTTCGGTTTTGGCGAAACAATTTCAGGGGTTATCCATTGAAGTGGCAGGATTAAAAGCAACAGTGCTGCAGCAGCAATCCTTGGGTTCCACCGTTGCTACGGGAAACCAAGGTACTCCTGAGCCAAAAGTGGCTTTACCTGATAGGTTCTCAGGAGGGAGAGACCAATTTGTAACCTTCAGAGAAGCTTGCAAATTGTTCTTCAGGTTACGCTCTAGATCCTCCAGCGGTGAGGAACAACGGGTGGGTATTGTAATTTCTCTCCTGCTAGGAGATCCGCAGGCTTGGGCTTTCTCCCTACCATCAGACTCTCTGGCCTTACGATCAGTGGAGGAGTTTTTTAAAGCCCTGGGTCTCGTATATGATGACCCGGACAGGGTCTCACTGGCTGAGTCTAAGCTACGTAGACTTCGGCAAGAGAACCGGTCTGCTGAACTATATTGTTCCGAATTCCGTAGGTGGGCTACTGATACGTTATGGAACGACTCGGCCCTTAGGAGTCAGTTCTGCCAGGGGTTGTCTGAGAGATTGAAAGACGCGCTGGCGGTATACGAGGTCCCTGGGTCTCTGGAGGCTGCTATGTCTCTGTCCATAAGAATCGACAGACGACTCAGGGAGAGACTATTAAATTTTACGGAGGCCTCTATAGGGCAGGGATCGGTTTGTTATGATCCAGTCGAACCAATGCAAATAGGGGGCGCCACTAGACGGGTAAATCCCCATAAGTTCCGCTGTAGGTCAGAGGTTTGTTTTCGTTGTGGGGGGAGGGGTCATTTTGTAAAGGTTTGTCCCTCAGTACCCAAGAGACCACAAACAAAGGAGCCGCCGGAAAAATAGAGTCCCCAGATTGTGCGGAGGATAACAGTCTGGGCGTATTCGTTTCTTCCATACGCATGTCTCAGTTTTTGTTGTCCGCTACCGTTGAGGCGGGCAATAAGACTGAGATCTGTTCCGTCTTTTTGGACAGTGGGGCGGGGGTCAACTTGGTGGATTCACGGTTTGCTCAGGCTCTGGGTTTTACTCCAGAACCGATACGCAGAACTATTCCTGTTTTTGCCATCGACTCCTCCCCTCTTACTCAGAAAGAGTTAACTCAGATCATTCATAATATCCATCTGCAGGTAGGGGACCTCCATAAAGAGCATATCTCGTGTTATGTCCTGGACGATCTTCCGGCTCCTATGGTATTGGGGCTTCCCTGGCTGTGACTCACAATCCAGTGGTGGATTGGCAGGCCGGGGAGATTGTGGAGTGGAGTGAACATTGTAAGGACAACTGCTTGAGTAGTAGGTGCTCTACACTCTCTGTAACATCTTTACCTGCCTTTCTGTCAGATTTTATGGATGTGTTCTCTGAGAAGGGTTGTCAGGGGTTACCACCTCATCGTCCATATGATTGCCCGATTAATCTACTACCTGGGGCCAAACTACCTAAAACCCGGTTATACAATCTTTCCAGCCCGGAGAGGAAGGCTATGAAAGATTATATTTCGGAGAGTTTGGCTAAGGGACACATCAGACCCTCTTCTTCACCTGTGGCAGCAGGGTTCTTTTTCGTTAAAAATAAATATGGGGGCCTACGTCCTTGCCTGGATTTCCGGGAATTAAACCGGATAACTATCCGAGATCCCTATCCTCTTCCTCTCATTCCCGACCTCTTTAATCAGGTTGCTGGTGCTAAATGGTTCTCCAAAATGGATCTCAGAGGAGCCTATAACCTGGTTCGCATCAAAGAGGGGGATGAGTGGAAGACGGCTTTTAATACTCCGGAAGGGCATTATGAAAATCTGGTCATGCCATTTGGTCTTACTAATGCGCCTGCGGTATTCCAACATTTTGTCAACGATATTTTTAGTCACCTTATCGGGAGATTTGTTGTGATATATCTTGATGACATCCTGGTCTATTCCCCGGATCTGGATACACATAAGATCCATGTGAGACAAGTGCTGCAGATATTAAGGGCCAACAAATTGTTTGCTAAGTTAGAAAAATGTGTGTTCGCCGTAAAAGAACTGCCATTTCTGGGGTATGTGTTGTCAGATTCAGGTTTCCGCATGGATCCAGAGAAAGTCCGGGCGATTATAGACTGGGATCTGCCTGAGAACCTGAAAGCATTGCAATGCTTCCTGGGGTTTGCCAATTTTTATAGAAAGTTTATAAAAAACTATTATTTGGTGGTCAAACCACTGACGGACATGACCCGAAAGGGATCCGATTTTTCCAAATGGTCACATGCAGCCAAAACTGCCTTTGCATCTCTGAAGGAGAGATTCACCACGGCCCCTATTCTCGTACAGCCAGATGTCTCACTTCCTTTTATTGTAGAGGTTGACGCATTAGAGGTGGGGGTGGGAGCGGTACTATCTCAGGGCCCGTCCCCTGGTGAATGGCGTCCGTGTGCTTTCTTTTCGAAGAAATTGTCTACTGCAGAAAGGAACTATGATATTGGCAACAGGGAACTTTTGGCTATTAAGTTGGCTTTTGAGGAGTGGCGTCATTTTTTGGAGGGGGCGGTTCATCCCGTCACGGTGATTACTGATCACAAAAACGTATTATATCTGGAGTCTGCTAAACGTCTCACCCCTAGACAGGCTCGGTGGTCGTTATTTTTTACTAGGTTTAATTTTGTAATAACCTATCGCCCGGGGGCAAAAAATACTAAGGCGGATGCATTGTCTCAAAGTTTTCCTGGAGGGGGTGATGTTGAGGTACCAGAGCCCATTTTTCAGAAGGGGGTGGTGGTCTCTGCATTACACTCAGGTTTGGAGGGGAGGGTGTTGGAAGCTCAGGGGGACGCCCCGGCCTCCTGCCCCTCGGGTAAACTGTTTGTGCCAGAAAATTTACGACTGGAGATACTAAAAGAACACCATAACTCCACACTGGCAGGACACCCAGGTAGTAGGGCAACCTCTGAGTTAGTGTCTCGTCGGTTCTGGTGGCCTAAATGGCGCCAGGAGGTGTTGAATTTTGTGTCTGCATGTGCTACCTGTGCTCGTTCTAAGGTAGATCATACTCGTCCGGCAGGGCGTCTTTTACCTCTGGCCATCCCCAACAGGCCTTGGACGCACCTGTCAATGGATTTCATTACGGATCTACCAGTATCAGCGGGGAAGACTGTTATTCTTGTAGTTGTTGACAGATTCAGTAAAATGGTGCACTTTATTGCTCTTGCCGCATTGCCTAATGCTAACACACTGGCTCAGGTTTTTATTGACCACATCGTGAAGCTTCACGGGGTCCCTTCCGATATTGTTTCGGATCGTGGTACCCAATTCGTTTCTAAATTTTGGAAAGCTTTTTGTTCTCGTTTAGGGGTTCATCTGTCGTTTTCTTCATCTTTCCATCCACAGTCCAACGGTCAGACTGAACGTACCAATCAAAACCTAGAGACATATTTGAGATGCTTTGTTTACGAAAATCAGGAGGAATGGTCATCTTATTTACCGTTAGCCGAGTTTGCCATTAATAATCGTCGTCAAGAATCCACCGATAAGTCACCATTTTTTAGTGCGTATGGTTTCCATCCTCAGTTTTGTACGTTTAGTGAGGGGGGGGGCGTCTGGGATTCCCGAGGAGGAACGATTTGCGTCTTCACTTTCCTCAGTGTGGCAGAGTGTGCAAGAAATTTTGAAGAGAATTGGTGGTAGATACAAACGTGCGGCTGATAGGAAGCGCTCTGAAGGTCCGGACCTTGGGGTGAATGACTTGGTGTGGTTGTCTACCAGAAATATCAAGTTGAAGGTTCCCTCGTGGAAATTAGGACCAAGATTTATTGGTCCTTATAGGGTAATTAAGATCATTAACCTAGTGGCTTTTCGTCTGGAGCTACCTCAGACTCTAAGGATCCATAATGTCTTCCACAGATCTCTGCTTAAGAGATATGTAGAACCTCCTGAACCATTGCCACTACCGCCTCCACCGGTGGTTGTTGATGGCAGTCTTGAGTTTCAGGTAGAAAAGATTGTTGATTCACGATATGTTTGCCGCTCTCTTCAGTACCTGGTGCACTGGAAAGGTTATGGTTCCGAAGAGAGAATGTGGGTTCCAGCATCAGAGATAAAAGCAGACAGACTCATTCGGGCTTTTCATAGCTCCCATCCGGAGAGGCCTGGTCTTGAGGGTCCAGGGGCCCCTCGTAGAAAGGGGGGTACTGTCACGACTGTGACTGATCCAGACAGGTCTGGGAGGAGAAGGTCGCAGCGACTTGCTACTCGCGATAGCTTGTGAGTTTGCTCCGTGGTTCAGGGTATGTCATCTGGGTTTTGCCTTGTGAACCTTTTTGTCCTGACTGGGAGTTTGTAGGCATCCTTCTCAGGTGAGTTCTGTCTGCCACTCCCAGCTACTATATTAGTTTCACTTTCACTTGCAGTCATTGCCAGATATAGTCCTTACTTCCAGTTCTATTCTGACCTTTGAAGGAGATTGTTTGATGGTGTTGCTGTGGAGCTCTTGTCCGGCGTGGACTGTCGTGATTGGGATCGCCTTCTCTGCTCGTGACTGGATAAGTCTATCTTTGATATAGTTTGTTTGTTGCTGTCTTCCCCTGCTGTTCTCCTAGACATGAGTGATGGTGACTAGTGCTCCCATTGGCCTTTCCCACTCTTGGCTTGTTAGGGTGACTGAGGGTTTAGGCATACTGCTCGCCGCACGGGTTCACACCCCGTCTCGGGTATCAGGGCAGACAGGTGCCAGCTTAGGGTTAGTCAGGGGTGGCCATACTATTCCCATCCGTAGATAAGGGTCCCCCTTCCCCTCCGTCTGGTGCGACACGACTGCTGCTGGGGTAGCGGTCGTGACAGTGAATTTCTGCTTTTTGAAGCAGCTCTGACTTTCTGAGCACCTGTCATGTTTCCTGAGGTTCTACAATGGCCAGACAGTACAAACACCCCACAAATGACCCCATTTCGGAAAGTAGACACCCTAAGGTATTCGCTGATGGGCATAGTGAGTTCATAGAACTTTTTATTTTTTGTCACAAGTTAGCGGAAAATGATGATTTTTTTTTTTCTTACAAAGTCTCATATTCCACTAACTTTTGACAAAAAATAAAAACTTCCATGAACTCACTATGCCCATCACAAAATACCTTGGGGTGTCTTCTTTCCAAAATGGGGTCACTTGTGGGGTAGTTATACTGCCCTGGCATTTTAGGGGCCCAAATGCGTGCGAAGTAGTTTGAAATCAAAATCTGTAAAAAATGGCCGGTGAAATCCGAAAGGTGCTCTTTGGAATGTGGGCCCCTTTGCCCACCTAGGCTGCAAAAAAGTGTCACACATCTGGTTTGGCTGTACTCAGGAGAAGTTGGGCAATGTGTTTTGAGGTGTCATTTTACATATACCCATGCTGGGTGAGAGAAATATCTCGGCAAAAGACAATTTTTCCCATTTTTTTATACAAACTTGGCATTTGACCAAAATATTTCTCTCACCCAGCATGGGTATATGTAAAATGACACCCCAAAACACATTGCCCAACTTCTCCTGAGTACGGCAATACCACATGTGTGACACTTTTTTGCAGCCTAGGTGGGCTAAGGGGACCACATTTCAAAGACCACCTTTAGGATTTCACCGGCCATTTTTTACAGATTCTGATATCAAAATACTTACCACACATTAGGGCCCCTAGAATGCCAGGGCAGTATAACTACCCCACAAGTGACCCCATTTTGGAAAGAAGACACCCCAAGGTATTCCGTGAGGGGCATGGCGAGTTCCTATAATTTTTTATTTTTTGTCACAAGTTTGCGGAAAATGATGATTTTTTTTTCTTTTTTTTTTTCTTACAAAGTCTCATATTCCACTAACTTGTGACAAAAAATAAAAACTTTCATGAACTCACTATGCCCATCACGAAATACCTTGGGATGTCTTCTTTACAAAATGGGGTCACTTGTGGGGTAGTTATACTGCCCTGGCATTCTAGGGGCCCTAATGTGTGATAAGTAGTTTGAAATCAGAATCACTTGATGTTATATGTCTTACCGGTAGATGGATGTGTAAAGGTAGGGCCTTTAGTGACGTTACCACACTGTGCACAGGAAAGACAGGGGTATGTTCCCTTATTGATAGTGCCAGTGATTGTGCTTTGGATACTGTGTGCCTTATTGGAGCCGAGATCGGATCGCATGATTCTGTCCTTTATGTTTTTAGCCCTCTTATACGACATTAGGGGTTTCTCTTGAAATATATTAGGGAAGTTATCTGATAATGTGGACCAATGTTTATATATGATCCGTTTGATATCAGGGCTCAGGTGGGAAAATGTAGTAACGCATGGGATACGTGTGTGTAGGCGGTCAAGTTTAGGAGGTCTGGGTTTGAGTAGATCAGTTCTGGAAAGGTGGGATGTTCTCTCAATATGGTCTTCTAAGACATGTTGTGGAAAACCTCTATTGAGGAATTTATTGGACATTTCTGATAGTCGGGAATTAGAGGTATCTGGATCCGACACAATGCGTTTGACTCTCATGAGTTGTGAACGTGGGAGAGAGCGAATTAGCCCTGGGGGGTGAAATGAATTGTGCATTAGAAGACTGTTCCTATCTGTAGGTTTGGTGTAGAGGTCTGTATGTAATGTGTTGTTTCTTACCTTGAGGAGAACGTTCAGAAAAGAGATCTCGGTATCGCTGTAAGCCAAGGAGAGAGAGATGGAGTCTGTGGCCGAGTCAATGGTTCTGTGAAATGTATGTAAATCTTCTGACGGGCCCTGCCAAATACAGAAGATATTATCAATATATCTATACCAACATTTGACATTTTGACAAAACAACTCATTGGTGTATACGATACAGTTCTCGAAATGATTCATGTACAGAACTGCAAAAGTAGGTGCCACAATACAGCCCATGGCTGTCCCAGAGGTCTGGAGGTAGAATTGATCCTCAAAAAGAAAATAGTTATTCTTTAGTACAAAGGATAAGAGAGACATAATGAATTCTTCTTCTAAAATAGAGAACTCGGCTTCTTGTCGGATGATTTCTCTGACACACTCAATGCCTTCCTCAGTAGGGATATTAGTATAAAGGCTAGTAACATCCATAGTAGCCAAAAGAATATCATCACCTTCCAATTTCAGGCACTGAATTTTATTCAAGAAATCAGTGGTATCTTGGATATAAGAGACAGCTTCTTGGGCATATGATCTTAAAAGATTATCTAACATCTTAGCTGCTGGTTGAAAAATGGACTCACAACCAGAGACTATAGGCCTGCCTGGGGGTGATCTTTATTCTTCTGGATCTTCTGTAATGTGTAAATAACGGGGATGCGAGGATGTGTCGGGATGAGGTAATCAGCTGCTTTTTTATTTATAATATCATTGCTTAGAGCTGTCTCTACAATGGCAGAGAGTTCCTTAAGACAGTCTCTAGTAGGGTCATAGTCTATAGGTAAGTAGATCCCTCGAACCGCAAGTTGCCGAAGGATCTCCTGTCTATAGTCCGCTTTATTCATCACAACAATCCCCGAGCCTTTATCAGCCGGCTTGACGATTGTGTCTTTGTTGTTACATAAGTTTTTTATGGCAAGGGACTGTTTTTTAGATATGTTGTGTCTTACCTTGATGGTTGGAGATCTTTTTTCCAAGGTCTTGAGGTCTTGCAAGACATGCGAGATGTATTCTTCGACCACCTCGTATCTTGTAGGGGGGATGAATTTGCTTGGTAGTTTGCAACCTTTAATGCGATCCTGGAAGGGCGAAAGGGCGTCTTTGTTCACTAGGGTCCATGATGGTTTCTCGATCTCTATGTAGGCCCGAAGTCTGATAGCTCTGAAGAACTTTGACATTTCTTTGTCCAGGAGATAAGCTTTGTCCAAGCCCTAAATTTAATGCAGATATTTCATCACTTGTCAAGGTCTTATTTGATAGGCTGATGACTAGGTCATTTGAAGTGGGTTGGTCGGTCTGAGTTGTCATATCTGGTAGGTGGATCTTGTTCCAATCGGTTCCCTCTGTTGTTGATAATAACCTCGTCCTCTTCCTCTTGTGTTTCTTGCCTGCCCTCCTCGGCAGCCTCCTCCTCTGGATCTTGGTGAACCCCTCTCTAAAAAATCAGTCTCGACACTGGTGCTGGATGAGGCTGATGCGTGAGCGGTGGATGGTCCAAATGTTGGATAATTCCGTGTGACTGTGCGATATACTTGATTAGTTGCGTAGTCTTGGACGTCCCTTTGATATTTTGTCCTCTTTCGGTCCTCTAGATTTCGTCTGAAGAAATTATCTTTTTGTGTGATGTTGTTTCTAATTGAAGCAGCCTCTTCCCCAGGTATTTCTTGGAAAAGCCTCTGTTCAAGAGAGTTAATCTCGTCTTCTTAATTCTGTGCTTGCACGTTCCACAGTGAGAAGGATGATATTGAGGGATGCTTTATTTAGAATTCTTTCGAATTGGTTGCAAAATTTGGAATCATCCGAAAATAGCGTTGGTCGCAGATTGCACTGCAAACCCCTCGGAATGATTTTCTTTTTGTGGTATTCGACCAATGTGGCGATATGTAATTCCAGTGAAATCGATTTTTTTATGAATCTTTTCCAGCGAGAAACTCTCTGATTTGTACTAGATAGGAATTAGTTAGAAGCAGTTATAGATGACGTAATTCTTCTTGCATCCTCTTCAGAGAATGAGAATACTCCACTGTTAGTACTTTGTGAAGTTGGATTTGAGAATGACATTGAAAATGTTGATAATGGAAGATGTCAGAGATGGTGCTCGTAGATCCGAGGTGGAGTAAACCTTAGTATTGGAATCTCGTAGTGATCACAGCACTCTATCTATTCTGACCGGTTTGGGTGCACGTCGTGGTATGTTCCTGGCTCCACCTCTTGGAACGTATAAGTATTCAACAATTTAGACAGCACTCCAGATTTTTTGCTTTAGATCATTTTTATTTGCTTAGCTGGACATAGTGGTCCTTTTTGTAACAACGTTTCGGGCAGAAAGAATGCCCTTCAAATAAATAAACATTTGTAAATACATGATTCTTGTGATACATGATTACAACAAGAAAAAGAAAACCTATGTAAATACATGATTCATATGATACATGATTCTTAGGAAAAATGTATAAGATACCTGATTCTCATAAAAAATTAATAATTGATCCCATTTACTCCATGGGATAAATTCATGATCAAATAATGTGCAAATACACTTAAGTGTTTGCATCCACTTTTAAAGAAAACATGCATAAACTTGGATATATTAAATACATTAAACATCAGGACAAGGGGACCACCAAGTGGAAAAATGTACAACAGGTAGGGTGAAGGAAGGTAGTAGTATAAAGACAAGGGCACTAATTGTATACACTAAACTGCATCGTGTATACATGGAGGGAGAATGAGCATTCCCATCATAGTAAAGATAAATGAAAGGTAAGTGAGACGCCATATGAGAAGGAAACCATGCAATAACAGTTGAGAAAAAGCCAGGGAGGAAGTCACTGCAAGCTGTATGAAGAGTGAAGTTTGAGTTGCTTACCTAATCGTATGTACATGGAATTGTGGATGGCCGGCATACTAGATGCGCTCATATCCGCTCTTTAAATAGGCGGTTTCGCGCCATGTAACTGGCGGGTGCTCAAAATCTCACGATATCACGAGTATGTCACTGAGAAGCGCCGGCCCAGTCAGATGAAGTATGGTTAGATACACGTGGCGCGCATGCGCACAAGAGACGGAGGACAGAAGGAGGCCATCTTAGAATAGGGAAATTACTCATATTCTGAAGGCTAGTATAAATATAATCGCATGGCTTCAGAAATCGCATGGTGAACAAGAAATGCATATGTGGCATAGCCTAAGTAGGGGATAACATTATTACAATGAGGCTATGTGACATGGGTAAAAATCTGTAACCGCACAGTCTAAAGGGCGCAGGGGTATGTTCCTACATAAGATATATAATCGCAAGGTTTATTATATATTATAAAGCATCGGCACCATCTCAGGAGGTATTGACCTGGTGAACCCTCGGGAAGGTCTATCCTCACCATCAGTTCACTTAGACTACGCCCTTAGGATTTGGCCGTAAGTCAAAACGGTGCACTTGGTCCAGTGGTGATCCACTGTTTACTTAACTTGTTTGTCCAGGATTATGGGGGACATTTATTAAACAGAAATATGCCTATATTAGGTGTATTTCTCAAGCATATTGTGATGCAAAGGTCCTTTTGTGCCATAATCTTCAACGCCAGGTCTAAAAAAAGTGGGAGTGGCATAGGCAGGGAAGGGGACAGGCCGGCAGGCCAATCTCATTTACCATTTTCTACATCTGTTTTAGGCATAGAAAATGGTCTAAATGTAAGACAGGTAGGAAACTGTCTTTGGTGATGGATACCACAAATTTACGTAGCGTTCGGGGCCTCTACATAATTGCGGCAGAGTAACCGCCAGCGCAGGGCATTAAGACCGGTGTCTAAAACAACAGACTTAATAAATGTGCCTCAATGTCTTTTTTGTTTGGTCATGTTTAATAAATTCTTGTTTTGTCTTCTCTGATCCGCTTGCCTAGTTTTTGTATGCTTATGTGATATATTGTTTAGGGGTTCTGTTGAGCCCTAAAACATGTCAGTACTATTTATTTAGGGATGTAGTGATTGTTTTGACCCTACATGTGTTTCATAAATATTTTACGTTAAAGTATGTGAAGAGAAAAATTTAACTTTTTTTTCAATAATATAGTAATATTATTAACAGTGTTGAGCAAATCGAAGCATCTGAAATGGAATTCAATCCAAAGTTTAGGAAAAATTTGATTCGCCACAAATCTGAATTTCGTCACATTTTTTGGTTACATTTTTTTTTTCTAAAATGGCTGCTGCACATGTTACAAAGTAAAAGTAAGAAGCCAGGAATGCTATATGACGCATATTGCCATGCAGCCAGCCAATCTGCAGGTAGACATCCCCTGTTATGTCACAGCTCTATAAAAGCTTCATCCCTTGTTGGATCCACCATTTCACTTTGAGTTGAAATTAGGGAGAGACGTGACAAGCGGTTATGCGCTAGGGACAGTGCTGCTGAAACTGTAAAGAGAAGAATATTGGATAGGGGGAGTGCAGGGACAATGTAGTGAGATCGTAGGGAGAGTTTTTAGAGACTGTAGGAAGAGCATAGAGAGACAGCAGGGACAGTTCAGGTTGAGTGTAATCATTGTGTGCATCTTTAACTGCTGCCTCATGCAAGGTTAGTTTGTTAGTTTATACATAGAATTACTGTGCCTCAGTATTAAGGGGCAATATAATATATCACTGTGTGCATCTTGTTGAATTGCTGCCACATTCCCAGTTAATTAGTTAGTTTATACATAGAATTATTGTGTGTCAGTATTAAAGGGCTGTTTAATATATCTCAGCTTTTATCTTGTTCAACTGCTACCACGTCCTTCGTTAGTCCGTTACATTACTGATACAGTTACTGGACAATATGGCCAACAGACAGTTGCCTGGGCCCTCCAAAGGAACAGGCAGTGGCAAAAATGTTGTTGTAGACATCAACAGGTAGTAGCATAATAAGGGCGGTTGGTAGTAGCTGCAGCAACAGGCCAGGGCTGCCACTGTCACCCAACTGTTGTATTTTGACCAACAATCCAGCTGTAATGGAATGGTTGACTCGTGCACCTGGCCAAGTTGCTGGTACTACAATTCATCCCTTTCCATGTAGTTGACTCATTTCAGAGAACTGATGGCTTGTGCCCAACCAAGGTGGAGGATCCCAAGCCAACATTACTTCCCAACAAAGCTGTACCAGCCCTGCTGTGTGTTGAGCAGAAGGTGGGCCACTCCTTGGGCCTCTCGGTGTCTGGTATAGTTTACACCAGCTCTGACATATAGAGTTGCAACTATGGTCAAGGACAATATATGTCGTTCACAGCCCACTGGGTAAATATTATTTCAGCCCAGGCACACCAGCAACTTGGCCAGGTGATTTCAAAGCCACCACCGTGAGGCCTCCATCTTGTCCTCAACCTCCCTTTGAGGCACAGTTCATAGTGGTCCACCCTCATATTACCTATGCAAAGCTAGGCCTGGTCACTTGGTTCTGCACCATGTCAGCCTTGGTGAAAGGAGCCACACCAGGGAGGAACTGCTCGGAGTCATCAATTAAGAAATCAAACACTAGCTGTCTCCTCACCAACTGGAGATAAGAAGCATGGTTACTGATAATGGGAAGAACATTTTGTATGTGCTGCATTAGGGAGGTCTGACCCATGTGGCCTGCATGGCACACATTTACAATCTTATTGTCACCGCATTCCTCAAGTCTTCCAGTGAACTTTTAGCGCTGTTAAAAATGTTCAGGACACTGTGCATGCATTTCAGCGACTCTTATTGTGCAAAAAACACCCTCCGTTAGCTGCAAAGGCAAAATGCTCATCCCCAACATTGCTCTATATGCAATGTTTCCACCTGTTGGAACTCAACGCTCCATATGTTAGACCGCCTGTACGAGCAGAGGAAGGCAGTCAACAATTTCTTAATGCAGCAGACAGATACAGTAGGTCTACTCCCTGGTGTAACCTCTTTGAGGAGGCCACTTTATTTGTCAGTTGAAAGAACTACGGGATGAATTATGTAATTTCACTCCTTCAAATCCTGTAGGGGATGCTGAGAAATACAGTATGTTTGGTGTTTAAAGATGGCGCCCGCTTCTGCCCGCTGCGTGCGCCATAACCACGGGTGGCCACCTGCTTCTTCTAGCAGACACCCACAGCTAATGTCCGCAACCAGCAGTAATGCCAATCGCGAACATTAAACCCCTCAGATGCCGTGGTCAATCCTGAAACGCTGAAACCGAAATCTTTTGCTTTCGGTTGTGCTCCGTCTCCCCGTGTGGCGATCGGAGGAGCCAGAGCATGTATGCAGCAGCCCCTGTCATTATGAATGACAGGAGGCTGCTGCATAGTATTTCCTATGGAGCCCTTGCCTGTAATAGGGCTCCATAGGAAAGTAGTGAAATCACCATAGTTTCCAATGCAAGTGTATTGGAGTCTATGATAACAGCAATCTAATGATTGCATGTTATAGTTCCCTATAAGAACTATAAAAAAGTGTAAAAAAAGAAAAATTACTTTTTTCCCCCCCAAAATAAAAATAAAAGAACTAAAAAGATAATAAAATACACATCATGGGTGTCGTGATGTGCGAAAATGCCCATAGTATAAAAATATAAAAATATATTCCCCATACAGCAAACAGCAAAATGGAAAAAAGCGTCCAATTGGCCAATTCGCCGTTTTTGGTCGTTTTAAGAAAAACTATACATATAAGGTATCGCTGGATTCATACTGACCTGTAGAATAAAAGTAACCGGTCAGTTTTATCACACATCAGTAAAACTGTGGTGGAATTGCTTTTTTTTTTTTGCAATTACACCCCATTTGGAATTTTTTTCCTGCTTCCCACTACATTATATGCAATATTAAATGGTGGCGTTGGAAAGTACAACTTGTCCCGCAAAAAACAAGCCCTCATATGGCTATGTAAACAGAAAAATTTAAACGTTATGGCTCTGGAAAGGCAGGGAGCGCAAAACAAAAAGGCCAAAAAACAAAACCTCTGGGCCTTAAGGAGTTAAAAAAATATTTTCTCCACTACTTTATTGGCGCTGCCTTGGTTTCTTTATTTTGTTCCACTAAAGAGCCATTGTACTGCAGGCTTGCGCACAGGTTTTTTGCTTTACAGAAGGGTGCTGTATGCTTTTATTTTTGTTTAACAAAAGGGATTAGCTATGAATCTTGGTGCACTGCACAGTGATCTAGACAGCCATAAATTACATCTGTAAGTAGGGTTGAGCGAACCCGAACTGTAAAGTTCAGGTTCATACCGAACTTTAGAGTTTTTTGTACCCGGACCCGAACCTGAACATTTTCATAAAAGTTTGGGTTCGAGCTCGGTGTTCGGCGATTTAATGGCGCTTGTTGAAAGGCTGCAGAGCAGCCAATCAACAAGCGTTTAACTCGTGTGCCCTTAGAAGCCATTACAGCCATGCCTACTAATGGCATGGCTGTGATTGGCCAAGTGCAGCATGTGACCCAGCCTCTATATAAGCTGGAGTCACGTAGCGCCGCACATCACTCTGCTCTTACTAGTTGAAGGGAGAGGATGCTGCTGCTGTGAGGGAGAGATTAGGAAAGACTCTGATATCTGCACTTGGTGTAAAGTCTGCGATCTACAGCATTTTTTGTTTGGGGTGCAATGCAACATTTTTGTACCCTGCCCTGAGCCCAGTGAGACTGAAAAAAAAGTTTTAATCTGTCTGTTAGTTAGGTGGGCGTCGGTGGCCATTTTGCGCAACAGCAGTGCACCATATGTGCCAGGGATAATCCTGTTCTTGTAGTTCAGTGGCCGACATATACCCATTTTTAAAGTGCACCTGGACTGCATATGTGCCAGGGGAAGGGAAAATAATACCGTCTTGAGTTCAGGCAGGGACCCAGGGGGTGACATATCCCCATTTTTTTTCCTGTAAAGTACCCGTGTGCTGCATTTCTGAGAGTGAAATATAATCAGTTAAATCCATCTGTTCCATTGTGGGGTGACATATTAATTTTTTTTTGTTGTAAAGTACCTCTGAGGCCTGCACTGCATATGTGACAGGCAGGCACATAAATTCAGCAAATCCATCTGTTCCATTGTAGGGGTGACATATCCTCAATTTTCATGTGAAAACCCCCTGTGCTTAATTTGTGAGATTGAAATATAATCTCAGTTAAATCCATCTGTTTAATTTATGGTTAAAGAAAACCCTTTTTTGAGGGGTAATAAAGTACCTTTTTGCCCTGTACTGCATTTCTGACAGTACAATAAAACCGCCAAATACTGCAGTCACATTTTTTGTTGAAAAATTCAAATTTTTGTTGCTAGAAAGTACATTTGCGGCCTACGCTGCGTTCCTGTCAGTCAAATAAAACCAGTAAATACTGCTGTTACATTGCTGTTTGAAAAAGTCTAATTTTTTGTTGACAGTGAAGTATTTGTATTAAATTCAACTGTCACACTGTTGTGTGACCTCAAGAAATCTTTTCTCTTTATGACACCGACACAGCCTTACTGTCAGTGAACTTAATTGTTGACTATTGGTGGTTACATTGTCACCTGACATAAACCATCTGTTAGTTTTGTGGGTTTACGCAAAGAATGAGGAGAGCGTCAAATAAGGGACGTGGCCCTGGTCGTGGTGCTGCTGGTGTTGGTGGAGCTCCTGTTGCAGGTAGAGGATGTGGTCGATCTGTACAAGCTACACGTCCAAGTGAAACACCTTCCTCAGGTGCGAGTAGGCGACAGAACCTTCAGCGTTGGTTAACGTTGGTTTGGTAGGGCCGAATGCGGCTCTACAAATGGTGAGGCCAGAACAAGTACAGGCGATAGTAGATTGGTTGGCTAACATCGCCTCCAGTTCCTTCACATTTTCTCCCACCCAGACTCCTGCAGAAAGCTCAGAGTTGGCACCTATAGCCCATGGCCATCTGTCTTTCAACTCACCCTCTTGCAAATCAGGCAAGCAGTCTGAGCCCCAAGTCATTCAGCAGTCTCTTCTGCTTTTTGATGACTCTGCTGGCAGGGTTTCCGTGGGCCATCCACATAGCCCTGCCCCAGAAGTGGAAGAGATTGAGTGCACTGATGCCCAACCACTTATGTTTCAGGATGAGGATATGGGAAGACGAAACACAGGTGCCAACTGCTGCGGCTTTCTGCAGTCTGCAGACCGACAAGGAGGGCAGGGGTAAAGAGTGGTGGAAGATGATGTGGAGGATGATAAGGTACTAGACCCCACATGGAATCAAGGTCATGCGAGTGACGTGTGCAGTTTGGAGGAAGAGGCGGTGGTCGTACAGAGGCACCAGCACAGCAAAAGAGGGAGCAGGGTGCAAAAGCATCTGTTACATTCTTGGGTGACATTTTACCATTTTTGCTGTGAATCCCTGCTCTGCATAGGTGACAGGGACCTAAATTTCTAAAAATCGTCTGTTACATTCTCAGGTGACATTTTACCATTTTTGCCGTATACAAATCCCTGCTCTGCATTGCTGACAGGGAACAAAATTTTGTAAAAACGTCTGTTACTGATCGGAAGATGCACACTGGTAGACGCGCTGCTGATGGCATTCCCACCTGACAGCGGGGGCTCAGTGGAAGCACAAGGCGAAGGCTAAGGCGAAGAGGAAGAGGTCGCCAACGCAGCTGGGGCACTGCCAGCACCTCAGAAGGCAGGGTTAGCATGGCCGAAATGTGGAAAAGTTTTGTCAGCACGCCACAACAACCAGCTGATATGGAACGTCTTAGCAGGAGGCAGCATTTCAGCAACATGGTGGAGCAGTATGTGTGCACACGCCTACACGTACTGACTGATGGGGCTGCCCTCTTCAACTTCTGGGTCTCCAAATTAGGCACATGGCCTGAGCTTGCCCTTTAAACCTTGGAGGTGCTGGCCTGCCCTGCAGCCAGTGTATTGTCTGAACGTTTATTTAGCACGGCAGGAGGGGGTTATTACAGACAAGCATTCATTAAAATGAACCAGGCAGGGATCCCACAGGACTTGTCGGTATCTTGTGTAGAATATGTATACCGGCCTCACCCAGCCATTGTTGAACTTCAGCGCACTTTATCTTTGTTTTATTTTTTATATTTCCCAATGTTTTGGGGTGTACCCAAATTTAAACAAAAATAAAATAAAATAAAAAAACAAAACCAAAAACTAGTGTTGGCTACCTCCTCCTCCTCCACCGCCGCTTCCACCTACACTGCCACCGCCGTATTTTATGTTATTTTAAGTCATTTCCCTATCCACATTTGTTTGCAGAGCACTTGCCATGCTCTTAACCACATTTTTCTGCCTTTTGCAGCCCTCTAGCCCTTTCCATGACTTTTTTAGAGCCATTGTAGTGCTCCAAAGTTCGGGTCCCCATTGACTTCAATGGGGTTCGGGGTCAAGTTCGGGTCCTGAACTTTAATTTTTTTGTGAAGTTCGGCCGAACCCGTCAAACCCGAACATCCAGGTGTCCGCTCAACTCTACCTGTAAGTAATACTGATGGCACAGTACCTACACAATGGATTAACTATGAACGTAAGTGCACTAGAACCTAATGCACACAGTGGTACACTTTCTGAGCAATATCCATGCAATTTAAGTTCCACACTGAGATTGGGCTTCCAAGTGGGATGAATATGATTAGGCAGAGTGACCTGTGTATACCTGATTTATAGTAATTCGTGACAAATTAATTTGTAACAAATCAAATTTCTTGTCAAAGTTCGGAGAAACGGCCAAATCGAATTTTACTAAACTTTGCCCATCTTTCATTATTAATATAATAATATCTAGTAATATAATATATTAATATAATTGAAAGTTTTTTAGCCCAGTTTCACAAGTGGTAATAGGACAAACAATACCCCAAATGTGAGGGATAGTAGTGAGGGTGGAAGTACAGGCTTCAATATTCCCTACCTAACATGAGCGCCTTCTTGGCAGTATATACAAAGTCGAGTCACATTATGGCCTCTTCCTATTTTCGACATTGGCAACATGTAGCACACATCACTCGTTTCGCTTTCATGGGTAAAAGGGACAATTGTTACTCTGGATAAAAGCTAGTTCTCATAATAATGTGACTCAAGTGTCTATATCTTGTGGAGATTCGCTCTGGTAGTTAAGATAAGCGGGTGCATTAAAGAGGCAAAATACAAGTTCGTAATTCAAACTTCAGTGTTTATTCACGCATGATGCCAAAAACAAAACGTCACTTTTGCAGTGTTACTTCACACCCAATGGCAAGTTAGTAAAACAAAAGTCACCTTAGTGGCAGTTCTGTCTCAGAAAGCTCAAATACAGGCTTTAGGAGGCCTGTTCCTCTGACACAAGGGTCTCTGCTCTCCAGCCCAGCACAGGCCTCAGATCCCAGCACACAGACCTCCTGAGCTCCACTGTCAGACGGAGGTAATCCTCTCCACCTGGCAGTGCTGGCAGTTTTTTTTGCCTGGCAAAACCCGGCCTGGAACGTGGGGAGTAGTCAGGCCCGGCGCTATAACAAGGCAGACCAAGCGGCTGCCTTAGGGCGCAGAGATGGGGGGACGGAAAAATGAAACTTTTTTTTAAATACCCCGTATTTTTTGCTGCATAAGACGCAGTTTTTCCCCCAAAAGTGGGAGAAAAATACCCCTGCGTCTTATGGGGCGAATACTAATGAAGCGCTTCCATTAAAGGGACTCTGTCACCACTTTCTAACCCCCCCTTTTAAAAGTATTGTTCTCTCCATGGCGCCCTTGTGATTACAAAGGTGTTGTTATAACATAAATTTGCCGTCTCGTTTTGATAAAAATACCTTTTATCTAACCTGTCAATCTTGTGGATAAGGTGCCCAGGGCGTTTCTGAAGGTCTGAAGATGCCGCCCGCCGCCGCCGCCGTTGGTGCCCAGCTCCTCCCCTGATCCTTTCAGCGCCGCCTGAATGTAAAGAAATCCGCCTCCGGCTCTCGCTCAGTGCCCCCTCCTCCTTTTCAAAGATCCCGCGCGTGCGCACAGGCCTGTGCCTGATGCGCCCGTGCGGACATTTAGAATCAGCCTCATTGAGCGAAGTGCGCATGCGCGCACTTCGCTCAACCTCCTCATAAGACGAGCACTGCAGCCAGCCACTCAGAGCCTGCCAAGCGCTGTATGGAGCCGCAGGCTCTGAGTGGCTGGCTGCAGTGCTCGTCTGATGAGGAGGTTGAGCGAAGTGCGCACTTCGCTCAATGAGGCTGATTCTAAATGTCCGCACGGGCGCATCAGGCACAGGCCTGTGCGCACGTGCGGGATCTTTGAAAAGGAGGAGGGGGCACTGAGCGAGAGCCGGAGGCGGATTTCTTTACATTCAGGCGGCGCTGAAAGGATCAGGGGAGGAGCTGGGCACCAACGGCGGCGGCGGCGGGCGGCAGCTTCAGACCTTCAGAAACGCCCTGGGCACCTTATCCACAAGATTGACAGGTTAGATAAAAGGTATTTTTATCAAAACGAGACGGCGAATTTATGTTATAACAACACCTTTGTAATCACAAGGGCGCCATGGAGAGAACAATACTTTTAAAAGGGGGGGTTAGAAAGTGGTGACAGAGTCCCTTTAAAGTATAATTTTTGGACTCTTGGTCCCAATAAGTCACATTTTTTTTTCCATTAATGCCATTTGTGGTTAAACACCATTTGCCCCAATACATGAAAATGTTTCTAATATGAAAAAGCATAGCACCTACGATGACGCAGACTTTTTGAACACGCTGTTTGTTAACCTCGTCAAATGTTTACCCATAGCTATATATGTCAGTATTTCTCTGACATTATTTGCTATTGCAGTCATTGCGTTCAAGGGCTTAAGGGGAGGAGGCAGATAGGAAAGTGAAAAATAGCAAAAATGAGTAAAAAAAAAAAAAGGAAAAAAGAGATAGTAAAAAGATATAAAAATCTGAGTCCTAAGAGACCTTAGTGTGTCATGCCAATTTTTTGGCCATTTGGAGCCCACTTTATTCATGTAGAATTGATTTGAAAACAAATTGAATTTTTGGAAAAATTTGCCGAATCAGACACAAAACGAATTTAAAGAAATCTCTACTCTAGATATTTTTGGTATCGCTGTAGTCATACTAACCCAGAGAATAAAGTTGTTAATTATGCTGCAAAGTGAACATCACAATATTTGCAATGTGAAAACTCAATTGTGTTATTGATGTTTTTTCCCACCCCAACCGCTGAAAGCGTTAATAAAAGTTAATCAATGAGTTATGTGTACCCCAAAATAGTGCCATTAAAAACTTAAATTTGTCTTGCAAAAAACAAGCCCTCATACGACTTCGGTAAATCAAAGGAAACATAAAATAAATAAAAAGTTACAGCTCTTGGAATGTGATGAATCAACTGATCTGCAGTAGCTCTGGAACCATCAGAACAATACAACTCCATCCATTCATTGTGCAGTGGACAGAGTTGGTTACTTGCTGCACTGCTTAAATTCACTTCCATCTGAGCAGCACTATAGTAATCCAGCTTCTGCTACTGCAGAACAGCTGACCAGCTAGGGGTGCAGGGTATTGGATAGTGATGAACTCTTCTAAGGATAGCCCATCACTTTTAAAGATGTGAACAACCCCTTTAAGGGTATGTTCCCACATGGCAAACTGATCCTAGGCGTATCCTCATTCCTCAGCTACAAAACTGACATGTTTTGACATGTCACTGGCATATTTTGGATTTAAAATTCACACTGCTTGTCAAATCATGTGCGGATTCTAGTGTGGACACTCTTCACAGGTTTTGGATGAGATTTGAAAAAAATCTCATCCACTTCAATTCTACTATATGATGCAGTATTTGTGCCTCTCTATTTCTCCTTACTCCTGCTGACCTATCACCTAATTCAGGGCCGCTTCAACAAATCCCTACTATCATGTCTCCCTTAGGCTGCGTTCACACGGGCGAGATTTCCGCGCGGGTGCAATGCGGTAGGTGAACGCATTGCACCCGCACTGAATACCGACCCATTCATTTCTATGGGGCTGTTCAGATGAGCGATGATTTTCACGCATCACTTGTGCGTTGCGTGAAAATCGCAGCATGCTCTATATTCTGCGTTTTTCACGTCAACGCAGGCCCCATAGAAGTGAATGGGGTTGCGTGAAAATCGCAAGCATCCGCAAGCAAGTGCGGATGCGGTGCGATTTTCACGCATGGTTGCTAGGTGACAGTCTATTCACTGTATTATTTTCCCTTATAACATGGTTATAAGGGAAAATAATAGCATTCTGAATACAGAATGCTTAGTACAATAGCGCTGGAGGGGTTAAAAAAATAAACAAATTAACTCACCTTCTCCTCTTGATCTCGAAATTCCCGGTCTCTTCTTTACTTAATGATGAGTTGTGGGCTAAAGGACCTTTGGTGACGTCAGATCACATGCTCCAATCACATGGTACATTAACTCCTTTAGCCCACAACTCATCATACCTGGAACTTCTCGAACAAGAGGAGAAGGTGAGTTAATCTTTTTATTTTTTTTAACCCCTCCAGCGCTATTTTACTAAGCATTCTGTATTCAGAATGCTATTATTTTCCCTTATAACCATGTTATAAGGGAAAATAATACAATCTACACTACAACTAACCCAAACCTGAACTTCTGTGAAGAAGTTCGGGTCTGGGTCCACAGTCGGTTTTTTATCACGCGCGTGCAGAACACATTGCACCCGCGCGATAAAAACTGAACATCGGAACGCAATTGCAGTCAAAACTGACTGCAATTGCATTCCTACTCGTGCGGGTTTGCCGCAACACACCGGGACGCATCAGGACCTAATTTGACACGCTCGTGTGAACCCAGCCTTATATAACCAATCAACTTCCACAAATTCTTGCACAATTTGTCCGCAAAAAATCCTTTCCTACAACCAACCACTTAATTTCTCATAACCTATGCTTTCTTGGTCTAATTGAATCATGGCTGACATTCCCTTACACAGCCTTCCCTGCAACACTGTATTATAGCACCTGTCAACTGCTTTAAAGGGCATCTGTCAGCAGATTTGGACCTATGAAACTGGCTGACTGGCTGACCATGTGTGCTTGGCAGCTGAAGGCATCTGTGGTCCTATGTTTATATGTGCCCGCATTGATGAGAAAAATTGTTTTAATATATGCAAATGAGCCTTTAGGAGCAACGGGGGTGTTTCAGTTACACCTAGAGGCTCTGCTGTCTCTGCAACTGTGCGCCCTCTCCATTTTGATTGACAGGGCCAGGCAATGTAATCATGATCATGCCTGTCAGGCCTTGTCAATCATCTACAATCATTTCCCTCAGAAAGAAAGGAGAAAAAAAATCACTAACATAAAAACCAGGATAAAAATGTAGTAATAAAAATAGAAAAAAAGTACTTCCTACATAAAAAAAAAAAGTCTGCATGGAAAATTAAGCACAGAAGCGATCAGTGATGGACGGCACTCAACCTTTGGAGGCCACACACAAGCAGATGTTTTCTGTGAGTGTGCAAAAACTATAAAAATTTACTATGGTAAAAAAAATCTAAACCTGAGCCAAGAATCGCGCACTGATCAGCTCTTGGCGGTCACAGCTTGAACGCAGAAAAACTGACGCAGCGCTGAAAGAATGACACAAAAACATAACATGACAAAAATATAGTCACGGATAGCTTGGCGTCCACCCAAAACGGGGTCAGGGGGAGAGGGATTGAGACTTGGAACAGCTAAAAATGTACAATATGATTACTGAACAATGCAGAATTCCAGAAATTTCTTTTTAACTCTCAAATAGCAGATCGCAGTGGTGGTGCACCACAAGTCTCAGCAGCCATAGCAAAGCACAGAAGGGCACACAACCTCTCAGCAGCACGCGGGAAGCAACTGAAATGGCAGTCTGCTGAGAAATTCCTCCTATTCTCTACACCTTCCTTATGCTGCGATTGGCTGGTTTAGCGTACCAGCCAATCACAGCACATACACAGGACGCCAAACATTGGTGTCTCCTGTGTTACCCCGGCGGTGACTGGTGCACTGCTGTCCATTTCAGTAACAGAGGAGATAAATATAGAGCCTTCAATGTGTATAGTGCTGCTGTCTTGCCTTATCTAGGCTTCCAGCCATACAACCAATGGTGTAACTAGAACACAGGCGATCCCGATTACTGCAGCTAGTCAAGATAGCTCTCTTAAACCAGACCAGGCAGCTGCTCCCTCCGTTTCCTACATACAGTATATACTATATGCTGTATGTCATGTCACTGTATAAGATGTCATTGTATAATACTGTTAAGGAAGCCCTGACAATAAAATCTTTCAGTCCTCCCCTTGGGCGGGCCCCTTCTGAGTTCGGGCCCCATAGCAGCCACTTCATCTGCTTACACTAAAACTACACGCCTATGTACAACAGAGATGGCAATTAAATAATAAATGTACAAATAAGCGTATTTTACTGGGGTACTGGCAGTGTATTTTTTTTGCCACAGATATTTAGCAATTGCTCCTTTTTTCCTCAGAAACCTGTTGCAAATTTTCTACAATTAATAAGTCTACAAATAAAGGTATTTTACTGTATTACCAGCAGTGTATATTTTGGCCATAGTTATTGTCAAGTTCAGTCATTTTATCCTGAAAACCTGTAGCGAAGTTTCCTCATTTAATAATCAGTGTACCAAACCTGGGAAATGAAATGTCTGGTAAATGACAAAGTGGAAATGGGCAAGGTAATGGAAAATGAAGGACCCGCATCATCCACGCATGACACTATGGGTAGCTGTAGGAGTGCAAGCAGCAGACAATACATTTTGCTGAACATTGCAGAACTTTTTCTTTTAAGTTTCGTGTCCACCTGATGTACATCAACAAGTATTAAGGCTGATTTCAGCCTGTATTTGTGGGCAGGGCGTTAGCTCCCTATATATACCTGCCAATTCCTTCCCTCAGGTGGTGTGTCTCACTTACGTTTGTAGGAGGAGCCACATCTAGCTGCCCAGCAAGCTTCACGTCTGTTTTTCTCTTCAGTACGATTCTCTGCACAGTGCCACATTCCTGAGAGAAGTTTTCGTTCTCAAGTAAGTTCCTGGAGCACGGTGCTCCCGCATATTCACGGCCGGCAGCAGCACTCCCCTCACGAATGTCATGCGGTCCAAGGTGGAACGCTCCCACTTCCGCCCGCCTCCCTCAGGCACTTCCAGTAGAGCACCGATCGTGTTTCCCTCCCACACATGTCCACCGTTCCCTCCGGAGCCACACATAGAGACCGCACTTCAGTCGAATGAGGTATCGTGGTTCGACTGAAGCGGGTGGCTGTATGACTGTTCTGCCTCACCATGATGCGTTTTGTCTGTTGCTCGCATCGCGATCTGGCAGACATCCAGAGGATGGGTTATTAATATCATATGTGGCGATGTTTTACTTGTGCTGTGTCGTTGAAAGTCTGTGGACACTCACTCATATGGAACCTCACAGGCTGCGTCGCTTGCTTTTTGGTTCAGATAGATGAGGCCTTGGAGGAGTTCTGTCACCAGCAAGATCCCAAGCACTGGGTCCCCCCCTCCCTACAGGTGGCCAGAACGCCCCACATGCCACTCCACACTCACCCCAAAAAAAAAAAAACAGCACATGGCCAGTTGATTTAATCAGTCCATGTAGGCCAGGATTGTCTCATGTTTAGGCTTCACACTGCCAGCAAGTGCCAAAGGTCCAAGATTGCACGTGGTAGACTCACTGTCCCAATACACGGCAGGCTGGGAGGATTTGTCAATGACAAGCAGTTAGTTTTTCAAACGAGCCAATGTAATACGTCACCTGGATCGTCCAGGCCGAGTTTTTAATATGTCCCCTGGATCATACAGGGCCGAGTTTTACATAGCATGTTACCTGGATTGTCCAGGCCGAGTCTAATGTTGTGCGTCGTCTGGATCGTCCAGGCCGGGTTCAATGTTGTATGTCACCTGGATCGTCCAGGCTATGTTGAATATGGTATTTCACCTGGATCGTCCAGGCCAAGTCTAATGTTATATGTCACCTGGATCGTTCAGGCCACGTTTTTAAGTAGTATGTTACTTGGATCGTCCAGGCCATGTTCAATGTAGTATGTCATCTGGATCGTCCAGGCCATGTTTAATGTAGTATGTCACCTGGATCGTCCAGGCCAAGTCTAATGTTGTATGTCACCTGGATCGTCCAGGCCACGTTTTTAAGTAGTATGTCACCTGGATCATCCAGGCCATGTTTAATGTAGTATGTCACCTGGATCGTCCAGGCCAAGTCTAATGTTGTATGTCACCTGGATCGTCCAGGCCATGTTTAATGTAGTACGTCACATAGGTTGTCCAGGTTCAGCTACCACTGATAACATGTCACACCATTTGTCCTGTCCAGGTTACCCCTAGGATGAGCTAAATGTTGAGTGACAACTGGACCTCCAAGTTAGCCACTGCTGTATCCACGTCATATGTCATATTGGGTTCGCCACACCCCGTTCTAGTCTGTCCAGGCTCGGCTTTTAGGAGCCTTCCGGACGATCAAGGGGTCTCACGGTCCCCATCCTTTTCTCACGGCTACGTTATTCAGTTTACTTAAATGTTTTCCCTCAGATTCCTAGAAGTGTCTCCGGCCACTATCATTCTCAAAGTAGGCTAAAGTCCCGCAAGGTAAGTCATACGCAACGAGGGTAATAGCACTGGGAGGTTCTATCCTTGCATATCCCAGTCTGTATATACCTTATTTAGCTCTTATTGTTGTTGTTTTCTGTTCGTGGCAATCCAGATCAAGTCATTCATCAAAGTCTGGTTCAGTCAAAGGCGGATCCACGATGTCTCAGGTGTCTGACATAGAAGATAATATCTCTACCTTAGGCTCATCAGTTTCAGGCCGGGTCAACAACAGGTCCCTCCGGAGCTGGACCATCCCAAAATTAATTGCCGAGCTGAACAAAAAAGTGATCCGGTATCCAGCATCTGCCAGAAAAGCAGAACTTTATAGACTTCTGATGTCTGAGCCTGGGCCCTCTGGGGAACAAACTTCCCTGTCATCAATACAGCTTTCACTGACCCAAATCCAATCCTCCATTAGTGGTTTAGTCAGTTCTGTCTCGGACATCCAGTCCAGAGTTGAAGTTCTGGAAGTTCAGCCGTCAACATCCGGTCAAAGCCAGGCTCCCGCATCATCTCTGCCCTCCCCACAGTCTCTCCCAGGTATTCACATACCTACCCCCCAAATTGCCCCATCCCACTTTCTGCCAGAGAGTCTCAAAAAGGATATCGTGGCAGGGAGGGATATAAATTTAGCTTCCATCCTTATTGTGTCCCATGATGTTCCAGAAAACCGTGTGATTAACTGTGGCGACGTGTTGATAGTCATGAAAGCTAAACACGCACGTCTTAATAGGAAGTTGACCATTCCAGAAT
Source organism: Bufo bufo (assembly GCF_905171765.1). Taxonomy (NCBI): domain Eukaryota; kingdom Metazoa; phylum Chordata; class Amphibia; order Anura; family Bufonidae; genus Bufo; species Bufo bufo. The sequence goes on from NC_053393.1 coordinate 432,100,010, forward strand.
TCATGCTAGCCTTCAGCGTATATAGAGATGTGGTCTGTTCAGCCCAGCCAGACAGAAGGGAAGAATTGGACAGATATCTTTATCGGGTCACTGACCTGGGTCAGAAATATGTTGGATCAGCCTTTTACGATTACCACCGATCCTTTTCCGCCAAAGTAGCAGCAGCACTTTCTCAATTTCAGTTTGTCACTAAATGGGCGGAGATGGACACGGAGCTATTTTGCCGGCACTTTGCGGGTCTCAGGGCTCCCACCTGCTCGAATTGCCAATCTATATTTCACTCCACAGAATGGTGCCCGAACTCCAACTCTGACACGCCGCAAGGGGCGTGGCCCGGTCCCTCTGGTTCTCAAGGAAATTCTAGTTCAGTTGACAAACTAGGCAGGCCTATAGTACACCTCGGCAAAAGCCAATTATGTAATAATTTTAATTTGGGAAGTTGTGCCTTCAACGCGTGTCGGGCCCTGCACATTTGTTCGTTATGTTTCAGAGCCCACCCTCGTTCCTCGTGCCCCAGGAAAGCTTCCAAGCAGTTATGACTAACCGACATCAATGTCGAACTGCTGTCGATTCTCCTCAAAAATCATCCTGACCGAGTCTTTACTGAATTCATTATATCTGGCTTCCATGAAGGTTTTCACACAGGGATAATTGCTCTTCCTCAAGCTAACTGGGAGGGTCGTAACCTACTGTCAGCCAGTCATGACCCAGATACAGTCGAGTTATTGATCCAAGCAGAGGTCAATAAAGGTTTTTTGTTGGGCCCCTTTTCTGATATCCCCTTTCAGCACTGGCGCATCAATCCTATTGGTATCGTGTCAAAACAGTAGTCAAATAAAAAACGTCTGATCTATGACTTGTCTGCTCCACATGCTTCGTCCACTCCCAGCCTGAATTCACTGATTCCATCAGACGAGTACTCGATGAGATATTCTTCTATCGACCAGGCAGTCCAACTTATTTTGCTCTCAGGCAAGGGTTCTTGGCTCACCAAGGCAGATATAGCCGACGCCTTTAAGCTGCTGCCTATCCGGCCACAGCTTTGGGGTTTTTACGGCATCAGATGGTCTAATAAGTTTTACTTTGCAAACCGTCTCACTTTCGGCTGCAAAAGCAGTCCCTGGCTTTTTGACCAGCTAGCACAGGCCCTTCACTGGATATTGGATCACCACGGTGGTTTGCCGATGGTCATCCACTATCTGGATGACTTCCTGATAGTTGAGAAGCAGCATCCCCACGTTGAAGGAATCCTTCAAACAATTACAGGTCCCGATAGCTCAGAATTTGAGTTGAGCGAACACCTGGATGTTTGGGTTCGAGAAGTTCGGCCGAACTTCCCGGAAATGTTCGGGTTCGGGATCCGAACCCGACCCGAACTTCGTCCCGAACCCGAACCCCATTGAAGTCAATCGGGACCCGAACTTTTCGGCACTAAAAAGGCTGTAAAACAGCCCAGTAAAGTGCTAGAGGGCTGCAAAAGGCAGCAACATGTAGGTAAATCCCCTGCAAACAAATGTGGATAGGGAAATGAATTAAAATAAAAAAAAATTAAAATAAAATTAACCAATATCAATTGGACAGAGGTCCCATAGCAGAGAATCGGGCTTCACGTCAGCAGAGAATCAGTCTCTTCATGCCATAGCAGAGAATCTGGCTTCATGTCAGCAGAGAATCAGTCTTCATGTCATAGCAGAGAATCAGGCTTCACGTCACCCACCACTGAAACAGGCCACTGTCACACATTTAGACCCTGGCACCCAGACAGAGGAGAGAGGTCCCGTAACAGAGAATCTGGCTTCATGTCAGCACAGAATCAGTCTTCATGTCATAGCAGAGAATCAGGCTTCACGTCACCCACCACTGGAACAGGCCACTGTCACATATTTAGACCCAGGCACCCAGGCAGAGGAGAGAGAGCCCCTAACAGAGAATCTGGCTTCATGTCAGCACAGAATCAGTCTTCATGTCATAGCAGAGAATCAGGCTTCACGTCACCCACCACTGGAACAGGCCACTGTCACACATTTAGGCCCTGGCACCCAGACAGAGGAGAGAGGTCCCGTAACAGAGAATCTGGTTTCATGTCAGCACAGAATCAGTCTTCATGTCATAGCAGAGAATCAGGCTTCACGTCACCTACCACTGGAACAGGCCACTGTCACATATTTAGGCCCAGGCACCCAGGCAGAGGAGAGAGGTCCCGTAACAGAGAATCTGGCTTCATGTCAGCACAGAATCAGTCTTCATGTCATAGCAGAGAATCAGGCTTCACGTCACCCACCACTGGAACAGGCCACTGTCACACATTTAGGCCCTGGCACCCAGACAGAGGAGAGAGGTCCCGTAACAGAGAATCTGGCTTCATGTCAGCACAGAATCAGTCTTCATGTCATAGCAGAGAATCAGGCTTCACGTCACCCACCACTGGAACAGGCCACTGTCACATATTTAGGCCCAGGCACCCAGGCAGAGGAGAGAGGTCCCGTAACAGAGAATCTGTCTTCATGTCAGCACAGAATCAGTATTCATGTCATAGCAGAAAATCAGGCTTCACGTCACCCACCACTGGAACAGGCCACTGTCACATATTTAGGCCCCGGCACCCAGACAGAGGAGAGAGGTCCCGTAACAGAGAATCTGGCTTCATGTCAGGACAGAATCAGTCTTCATGTCATAGCAGAGAATCAGGCTTCACATCACCCACCACTGGAACAGGCCACTGTCACACATTTAGGCCCTGGCACCCAGACAGAGGAGAGAGGTCCCGTAACAGAGAATCTGGCTTCATGTCAGCACAGAATCAGTCTTCATGTCATAGCAGAGAATCAGGCTTCACGTCATCCACCACTGGAACAGGCCACTGTCACACATTTAGGCCCTGGCACCCAGACAGAGGAGAGAGGTCCCGTAACAGAGAATCTGGCTTCATGTCAGCACAGAATCAGTCTTCATGTCATAGCAGAGAATCAGGCTTCACGTCACCCACCACTGGAACAGGCCACTGTCACATATTTAGGCCCCGGCACCCAGACAGAGGAGAGAGGTCCCATAACAGAGAATCTGGCTTCATGTCAGCACAGAATCAGTCTTCATGTCATAGCAGAGAATCAGGCTTCACGTCACCCACCACTGGAACAGGCCACTGTCACACATTTAGGCCCTGGCACCCAGACAGAGGAGAGAGGTCCCGTAACAGAGAATCTGGCTTCATGTCAGCACAGAATCAGTCTTCATGTCATAGCAGAGAATGAGGCTTCACGTCTCCCACCACTGGAACAGGCCACTGTCACATATTTAGACCCCGGCACCCAGACAGAGGAGAGGTTCATTCAACTTTGGGTTGCCCCGCAATATAATGGTAAAATGAAAATAAAAATAGGATTGAATGAGGAAGTGCCCTGGAGTACAATAATATATTGTTAAGGGGAGGTAGTTAATGTCTAATCTGCACAAGGGATGGACAGGTCCTGTGGGATCCATGCCTGGTTCATTTTTATGAACGTCAGCTTGTCCACATTGGCTGTAGACAGGCGGCTGCGTTTGTCTGTAATGACGCCCCCTGCCGTGCTGAATACATTTTCAAACAAAACGCTGGCCGCCGGGCAGGCCAGCACCTCCAAGGCATAAAAGGCTAGCTCTGGCCACGTGGACAATTTGGAGACCCAGAAGTTGAATGGGGCCGAACCATCAGTCAGTACGTGGAGGGGTGTGCACAGGTACTGTTCCACCATGTTAGTGAAATGTTGCCTCCTGCTAACACGTTCCGTATCAGGTGGTGGTGCAGTTAGCTGTGGCGTGGTGACAAAACTTTTCCACATCTCTGCCATGCTAACCCTGCCCTCAGAGGAGCTGGCCGTGACACAGCTGCGTTGGCGACCTCTTGCTCCTCCTCTGCCTTCGCCTTGGGCTTCCACTTGTTCCCCTGTGACATTTGGGAATGCTCTCAGTAGCGCGTCTACCAACGTGCGCTTGTACTCGCGCATCTTCCTATCACGCTCCAGTGTAGGAAGTCAGGTGGGCACATTGTCTTTGTACCGGGGATCCAGCAGGGTGGCAACCCAGTAGTCTGCACACGTTAAAATGTGGGCAACTCTGCTGTCGTTGCGCAGGCACTGCAGCATGTAGTCGCTCATGTGTGCCAGGCTGCCCAGAGGTAAGGACAAGCTGTCCTCTGTGGGAGGCGTATCGTCATCGTCCTGTGTTTCCCCCCAGCCACGCACAAGTGATCGGCCCGAGCTGCTTTGGGTGTCACCCCGCTGTGAACATGCTTCATCCTCATCCTCCTCCACCTCCTCCTCATCCTCGTCCTCCTTGTCCTCCAGTAGTGGGCCCTGTCTGGCGACATTTGTACCTGGCCTCTGCTGTTGCAAAAAACCTCCCTCTGAGTCACTTCGAAGAGACTGGCCTGAAAGTGCTAAAAATGACCCCTCTTCCTCCTCTTTCTCCTGGGCCACCTCCTCTTCCATCATCGCCCTAAGTGTTTTCTCAAGGAGACATAGAAGTGGTATTGTAACGCTGATAACGGCGTCATCGCCACTGGCCATGTTGGTGGAGTACTCGAAACAGTGCAACAGGGCACACAGGTCTCGCATGGAGGCCCAGTCATTGGTGGTGAAGTGGTGCTGTTCCGCAGTGCGACTGACCCGTGCGTGCTGCAGCTGAAACTCCACTATGGCCTGCTGCTGCTCGCACAGTCTGTCCAGCATGTGCAAGGTGGAGTTCCACCTGGTGGGCACGTCGCATATGAGGCGGTGAGCGGGAAGGCCGAAGTTACGCTGTAGCGCAGACAGGCGAGCAGCGTCAGGGTGTGAACGCCGGAAGCGCGAACAGACGGCCCGCACTTTATGCAGCAGCTCTGACATGTCGGAGTAGTTGCGAATGAACTTCTGCACCACCAAATTCCGCACATGCGCCAGGCAAGGGATGTGCGTCAAACCGGCTAGTCCCAGAGCTGCAACGAGATTTCGCCCATTATCGCATACCACCAGGCCGGGCTTGAGGCTCACCGGCAGCAACCAGTCGTCGGTCTGTTGTTCTATACCCCGCCACAACTCCTGTGCGGTGTGGGGCCTGTCTCCCAAACATATGAGTTTCAGAACGGCCTGCTGACGTTTACCCCGGGCTGTGTTGAAGTTGGTGGTGAAGGTGTGTGGCTGACTGGATGAGCAGGTGGAAGAAGAGGAGGAGGAAGCTGAGTAGGAGGAGGAGGAGACAGGAGGCAAAGAATGTTGCCCTGCGATCCTTGGCGGCGGAAGGACGTGCGCCAAACAGCTCTCCGCCTGGGGCCCAGCCGCCACTACATTTACCCAGTGTGCAGTTAGGGAGATATAGCGTCCCTGGCCGTGCTTACTGGTCCACGTATCTGTGGTTAGGTGGACCTTGCCACAGATGGCGTTGCGCAGTGCACACTTGATTTTATCGGACACTTGGTTGTGCAGGGAAGGCACGGCTCTCTTGGAGAAGTAGTGGCGGCTGGTAACAACATACTGTGGGACAGCAAGCGACATGAGCTATTTGAAGCTGTCTGTGTCCACCAGCCTAAATGACAGCATTTCATAGGCCAGTAGTTTAGAAATGCTGGCATTCAGGGCCAGGGATCGAGGGTGGCTAGGTGGGAATTTACGCTTTCTCTCAAATGTTTGTGAGATGGAGAGCTGAACGCTGCCGTGTGACATGGTTGAGATGTTTGGTGACGCAGGTGGTGGTGTTGGTGGTACATCCCATGTTTGCTGGGCGGCAGGTGCCAACGTTCCTCCAGAGGCGGAGGAAGAGGTTGAGGCGGCGGCAGCAGCAGAAGAGGCCGAGGCGGCAGCAGCAGAAGAGGTAGCAGGGGGAGCCTGAGTGACTTCCTTGTTTTTAAGGTGTTTACTCCACTGCAGTTCATGCTTTGCATGCAGGTGCCTGGTCATGCAGGTTGTGCTAAGGTTCAGAACGTTAATGCCTCGCTTCAGGCTCTGATGGCACAGCGTGCAAACAACTCGGGTCTTGTCGTCAGCACATTGTTTGAAGAAGTGCCATGCCAGGGAACTCCTTGAAGCTGCCTTTGGGGTGCTCGGTCCCAGATGGCGGCGGTCAGTAGCAGGCGGAGTCTCTTGGCGGCGGGTGTTCTGTTTTTGCCCACTGCTCCCTCTTTTGCTACGCTGTTAGCTCGGTCTCACCACTGCCTCTTCCTCCGAACTGTGAAAGTCAGTGGCACGACCTTCATTCCATGTGGGGTCTAGGACCTCATCGTCCCCTGCATCGTCTTTTACCCAGTCTTGATCCCTGACCTCCTGTTCAGTCTGCACACTGCAGAAAGACGCAGCATTTGGCAACTGTGTTTCGTCATCATCAGAGACGTGCTGAGGTGGTATTCCCATGTCCTCATCATCAGGAAACATAAGTGGTTGTGCGTTAGTGCATTCTATCTCTTCCACCCCTGGGGAAGGGCTAGGTGGATGCCCTTGGGAAACCCTGGAAGCAGAGTCTTCAAACAGCATAAGAGACTGCTGCATAACTTGAGGCTCAGACAGTTTCCCTGATATGCATGGGGGTGATGTGACAGACTGATGGGCTTGGTTTTCATGCGCCATCTGTGTGCTTTCTGCAGAAGACTGGGTGGGAGATAATGTGAACGTGCTGGATGCATTGTCGGCCACCCAATTGACTAATGCCTGTACCTGCTCAGGCCTTACCATCCTTAGAACAGCATTGGGCCCCACCAAATATCTCTGTAAATTCTGGCGGCTACTGGGACCTGAGGGAGTTGGTACACTAGGACGTGTGGCTGTGGCAGAATGGCCACGTCCTCTCCCAGCACCAGAGGGTCCACTAACACCACCACGACCATGTCCACGTCCGCGTCCCTTACTAGATGTTTTCCTCATTGTTCCCGTTCACCACAATAAGAAAAATATTATTCTGGCCAATGTATTGAATTAAAATTCAGGCCTTTTTTTACAGACACCTAACACTGTCTGGCTATCTATTTAGGTACCATATTACACTAATACAGGCACACCAGTAATGACAGATTTAGCTGAATATAAATGTGAGGCCTATTTTTTAGGCGCTGTGTGACAGGTATACGAATAATGGAAGTGGGGCACACTCTAAAAGTATAGGGATCTTTATTAACAAAATATAATAATAGCAATATAATAATATAATAGCAGCAAATATAAAACTGAATATAAAACAGCAGATAAAATGTTACCGACAATAGGATGGGAAATAAAAATAATAAATCAATATGGATAACAATTACATAAAATATATTCAATCGACAATGTATTTATAAAACCTTTCAATAAGTATGGATCCCGATATTGATTAAGAACGATCAGTTCAAATATTCAATAAATATATAATCAATCCACTGGTTGTACTTCATGCGATATTCCATGTGGGATTCATGCGGTAATATAGATTTGTCCTTGACCGCAGACAGTCCTTTATCACCACTATATTATTAGAACAAAAGTCCCCAAAGTCTCAAGCATATGCAGCCTGGGTGTATAACAGTATAGTAGTCAGGCTGTTCATATGCACAGCGGCGTCCCGCTATATTTAATATGAAAAGCGATCGCTTGCTGGAGATAAACAAGAGCTTACCCGAGGGTCTTTCAGTGCTGGATCATGGGCTCTCGACTCGGTATATTCGACCTGTCTTCGGTCTGCCTCCGGTCTCAAGAGCTGGTTCAAAACTTTGAATTTTGGCGCCAGTGAGATTGGTTTGCTCCACGAGGTATGGTCTCCTCCCGTGTAATGGCAATGACTCACTTCGGCACCTCGCTAGTTAGAAAACAGTATGTCCAGGCTTCCTCGGTCTTGCATGGGCTCTCCAGTCGTTGGGGGAGAGCCCATGCAACGACTGGAGAGCCCATGCAAGACCGAGGAAGCCTGGACATACTGTTTTCTAACTAGCGAGGTGCCGAAGTGAGTCATTGCCATTACACGGGAGGAGACCATACCTCGTGGAGCAAACCAATCTCACTGGCGCCAAAATTCAAAGTTTTGAACCAGCTCTTGAGACCGGAGGCAGACCGAAGACAGGTCGAATATACCGAGTCGAGAGCCCATGATCCAGCACTGAAAGACCCTCGGGTAAGCTCTTGTTTATCTCCAGCAAGCGATCGCTTTTCATATTAAATATAGCGGGACGCCGCTGTGCATATGAACAGCCTGACTACTATACTGTTATACACCCAGGCTGCATATGCTTGAGACTTTGGGGACTTTTGTTCTAATAATATAGTGGTGATAAAGGACTGTCTGCGGTCAAGGACAAATCTATATTACCGCATGAATCCCACATGGAATATCGCATGAAGTACAACCAGTGGATTGATTATATATTTATTGAATATTTGAACTGATCGTTCTTAATCAATATCGGGATCCATACTTATTGAAAGGTTTTATAAATACATTGTCGATTGAATATATTTTATGTAATTGTTATCCATATTGATTTATTATTTTTATTTCCCATCCTATTGTCGGTAACATTTTATCTGCTGTTTTATATTCAGTTTTATATTTGCTGCTATTATATTATTATATTGCTATTATTATATTTTGTTAATAAAGATCCCTATACTTTTAGAGTGTGCCCCACTTCCATTATTCATTTACAATTTCACTATTTTCAGACTGGGTGTTGTCTGATTAGTGGGTGCACCTCTTGGTGGTTCTCCACCTCATTTTTAGTGCGACATTACATATTCGTTCAGCTGTGTGACAGGTATACGTTTAATCAGAGAATTAAACTTGGATCTGCACTGTAGCGTGTGTGTTAAGTTTTTCAGAATGACCCTATCAGCACCTTGAATCTAATATACCCTTTTAGGGATAGATTTAAAGTAGGCCTGATATAGCAGAAACTACTAATTTTGAGAATGGCAAATTTGGGAATTGTTTTTCAACCCAGAACAAAAAACTGTGCTTTATGGTCACTAAAAATAATTTGACCAGCTAAAACAGTACTGATTTGGAGGAATATAAATGTCATGCCTATTTTTTAGGCGCTGTGTGACAGGTATACGTTTAATCACAGAATTAGACTTGTATCTGCACTGTAGCGTGTGTGTTAAGTTTTTCAGAATGACCCTATCAGCACCTTGAATCTAATATACCCTTTTAGGGATAGATTTAACGTAGGCCTGATATAGCAGAAACTACTAATTTTGAGAATGGAAAATTTGGGAATTGTTTTTCAACCCAGAACAAAAACTGTGCTTTTACGGTCACTAAAAATAACTTGACCAGCTAAAACAGTACTGATTTGGAGGAATATAAATGTCAGGCCTATTTTTTAGGTGCTGGGTGACAGGCTCAACTTGCCCCTGATATAGTATATGGCCAAAAAATAACCACACTATTAATGGTTAAATGCCCTTGGGTGACACAGGCTCAGCCTGCACCTGATGTAGTATATGGCCAAAAAATAACCACACTATTGATGGTTAAATGCACTTGATGAAAGCTTGACCCTGATGTAGGATATAGCAAAAAATAACCACACTATTGATGGTTAAATGCACTTGGGTGACACAGGCTCAGCCTGCACCTGATGTAGTATATGGCCAAAAAATAACCACACTATTGATGGTTAAATGCACTTGGGTGACACAGGCTCAGCCTGCACCTGATGTAGGATATAGCAAAAAATAACCACACTATTGATGGTTAAATTCACTTGGTGGTAGCTTGTGCTGGCGCACCACAAGCCACAAAATGGCCGCCTATCACCCCAGAAAAAAGTGATATAAAAACGCTCTGGGCAGCCTAAAAAAAGTGAGCAATTGAATATCAGCACTTCAATGATCCACAGCTGGAGATCGATCACTGAATTAAGTCTTTTGGAGGAGTTAATCTGCCTAATCTCGCCCTAACGTCGCAGCAGCAACCTCTCCCTACGCTTGTATCAGCAGAGTGGCGTGCAGCGCTACGTGACCCAAGCTTATATAGAGGCTGGGTCACATGCTGCACTGGCCAATCACAGCCATGCCAATAGTAGGCAAGGCTGTGATGGCCTCTTGGGGCAAGTAGTATGACGCTTGTTGATTGGCTGCTTTGCAGCCTTTCAAAAAGCGCCAAGAAAGCGCTGAACACCGAACCCGAACCCGGACTTTTACGAAAATGTTCGGGTTCGGGTCCGTGTCACGGACACCCCAAAATTCGGTACGAACCTAAACTATACAGTTCGGGTTCGCTCATCCCTACTCAGAATAAGACAGAAGGGCCAGCCACCCAGGTCACCTTCCTAGGTATCATCCTGGACACAGTCCGCATGGAAGCCAGGCTTCCTACAGAGAAGTTAACTAAGATCCGATCAGCCATGTACAGGGCCGTGCTCGTAAACTTCATCACCAAAACGGAACTCCAGTCTCTTCTGGGGATGCTCAATTTTGCGACCAGGGTCATGCCGCAAGGCAAATCATTTATGTCAAGGTTGCTGCAGCTTCTTCCCGAAGCTCAGGATCAGGACAGCACAATTTCTTTAGATAGTCATGCCAGAGCAGATCTGTCCATGTGGAAGTCTTTTTTATCAAACTGGAACGGCATTTCTTTATTTATTCCCCCCCGAACCTCACTCTCACCCATCATTTTTTCGGACGCAGCAGGGTCAGCCGGGTTTGCTGCTATTTTCGGTAACCACTGGTTGGCGGATAAGTGGCCCCCAGAACTAAGCTCAGACATAGAAGCTTTAAAATCATCCCCCCTCATAGAGCTTTATCCCATAGTAGCAGCTGCCCAAGTCTACGCAGACTAGTATGGTTATCCCTTTCTTTTAATTTCCGTTTTTCAGGGGAACATATTCAGGGTCAAAGAAATGTAGCAGCAGATGCACTGTCTAGATTTCATTTTTCGGTTTTCTTTCAGGAGATGCCCGACGCGGACCCCACGGGAGCCTCAATCCCAACATACAACACTCTAGTGATGGGCTAGAGTCTTAGATTTCGACAGCAAAACACCTCATAAGTCAATCATTAGCCCCAAATACGGCCAGGAATTACAGAGCCGGGTTGAAAGCGTTTGATAGTTTTAGACTCCTTTACCCTCAGGGCGGCCGTGACGAAACATCATACTTGCTGGCTTTCATAGCTTTCTGTTATTCCCAACTTAAACTCTCTTATAATACCATCAAATTCTACCCAGCAGGCCTACAACATCACTTCATGCTCAGTAATCCGGGTCGATCTTCTATTTTTTTCAAACCAGGCAATCAAGGCGGCCCTCAGGGGAATACAAAAAAATGCAAAACAGGCTCCCACCCGTAGACAACCGGTGTCCAGCAAGCTGTTCAGGGATTTGTCTTCTGCCCTAGATGGCTGTCCTTTTGGGCCCTTGACCAGCACGGTAATACAAGCAGCCATGTTTTTAAGTTTTTACGGCTACCTCCAGCCAGGAGAATTCACCGGCAGCTCTCCGTGACATGGCTGTCTCCGCAAAGAACAGCTGTCGTGGCATAATGACTATTTCGTACTCAGCCTTCCACTGACCAAAACAAACCAAGCAGGGCCACCCACGGAGATTAAATATTTCCCTACCCAAAATAACTGTTGCCCAGTTCGGATCCTCAACAAATTATTATCCCTGTTACAGACAGCGCCTCCTAACAGTCCTCTCCTGCCCTTCAAAGACAAACCCCTCTCTTCAAACCAATTCACATCCCATATCCGTTCTCTGGCAGCAGGCCTTGGGTACGACCCAGGAGTCATCTCGGGTCACTCGTTCCGCATTGGGGCGGCTTCGTCAACGTCGAAACACCAAGTCCCTGCTCATGTCATTCGTTCCATGGGGCGCTGGAGATCATCTTGTTTCAATAGATACATTCCAAATCCACACAGGGAAATATCCCAGGCTTTTCAGTCATTGGCGTTATAGGTCATGCGAGTTGGAAGTATATGAATAAACCGGTTTAGACAACATAGTGTACTTGTCTTTTTGCCCTCTCCAGGCTTACCCACGCCCGTGGCTCCCGACACAACTCAGCCATAGTTCAGGTTCAGCATGCCTTACCCACGTCCAAGACGCATTCAGCCCTGCCCATAAATGGATATGAGCAACTGTCTGAACAACCAGTTTCAGGCCTACCTGGACTGTGCCCAACACATACCCTGTGCAAATACCCTGAAGAATGGACCATCAAGGATTTTCACATACCTCATGGTGATGACAATTTTTTTTTAATAGCGTTTATTTAACATTTTTGCATTTAATACAACACTCCCAAAGGGAGAACAAAGAAGAACAATTCTTCCATGACACATGCACTCACATTAGCAAGTCCAACATTAACATATATCTTGACCATAAAAGACATATATGTGACTTTAATACAAGGTATCACTGTCATCACTAAGTTGCTTCTAGAACTCACTCAAATCGCATACACACTCACATACATACATTGGGTGATACAGTCGCCATCGCCGGTGACTTCAAGTCGTACCCTCAGCCTGGACCCAAAGGCCCCAGATATTATCAAATCAATCAGGCAATCCCCTTGCCTCATATGTCAATTTATACATCTGAAGGTCTTTATTTATAAGGAGTACCCATTGGCTCACTGTAGGACACTTGGGCGGTTTCCAGTTCAAAAGTATATTCTTCATTGCCTCCCAGTGGCGTTCCTTGTCACTAAGCTATCAAGCAGTAATTGATAGAGTCAACAAGATATACCAATCTGAAAGGATGTCGGCAATCCGCTCAGATACATTTGCTTTGTTTGAAAGAGTCTGGGAGCCCTGGTCGTCCTCTTCACACTCTATTGACCTCTCCCTTTACAGGGGGCTCTGATAATTTGTCATGGATGTACTGCACACTGAAGGGGGGTTATGCAGTTATGAACCTTTCTACTCTTGATCGCCTCCTGACACCAGACCTATGTACCTTGTAAGTATAAGTCTAATACCCCTGATTTCCTGACGCTTCCCTTTTATTTAAATCTTATTTTATGTATGTCTTTTTGTTCTATTTATTTCTTAATTTATTTTATATGTTTGGAATGTACAAATAACTGGACTCCAAGTCCCCTGTATTAAGTACATTTTACTGTACACCTTATTATTGAAAAAAAATCCAATAAATACTATTGAAACACAAAAGTATATTCTTCCTCCCATAGAACATCAACAATCTTAACAGTATTCTATTATATTTGGAAGGAGTAGCTTCAGAAACTAACCCTAACAAACAAATTACCGGATTGCAAATCCCTGGGAGCCCCAACCTAACATTAATAAAGTTACATATTCCCTTCCAATATGTCTTCATCACCGGGCAGAGCCAAACCATATGGAAGAAAGAGCCCCTCGCCTCTCCACATCTATCACATCCTGGATTCGGTATTTGCCACATCTGATAAAGACGCAGTGGGGTCAAGTACACTCTATGCATCCACTTAGCTTGAATGAGCTGATCTCTAGCACTTATAACCGACGTCTTCCACCTCAGACGCCACTCCTCCAAATGAGAATCTTCCAACTCCGGGATATCCTCAGCCCACTTAACAAAGAAACGCCTAATAGGAGATTCTTGCATTTTGACAATTTCAGCATAAAAGGAAGAAATAGGTTTGTATGGGAGTTTCCTTCTGGCTACTGACTCTAGTGGGCCACACTCTAAATTTAGGGACAGGGATTTAAATTGTTTCTCACAGGCATGTCTCAATTGGAGGAAGCGGTAAAAGCTCGTCTGGGGCAGCAGGAACTCAGCCCGTAGGCTCTCAAAGGAACGGAAGATCCCTTCATGGAACAATTGTGTTAGATATTTAAGGCCCTTCCTAGGCCAGAATTCAAAATCGGAAAGGTGCAAGAGCTCTGGAAGGAGCTTGTTACGCCATAATGGAGTATAAGGGGACCAGGTGTCGCCTGCCTGATTTTCAGTATGTATCTCCACAAATCTCACCCAAGCCTCGATAACTGTCACCATAGTGTCCGTATACATCCCAGGACCTGTGGCCTTGCCCCCCCTATACACCAGATTAGTTAGAGCTTCATAGGATCCAGCCAGCGCCGCCTCTAATACCACCGCTGGGTTATTGGCATCCGCCCTAATCCACCAAGATGCATACATTAGGCGCGTTGCTATATAATAAATATACATATCCGGAAGCTGCAAACCACCCTGTGCGTAGGAAGCCTTCAGTGTCTTTCTCGCTAGTCTGGGGGACTGATGGTGCCACAAGAAACGGGACAAGGTTCTATCCAAGATGTCAAAATGGGACTTAGGGATCCTTACCGGAGCTGCTCTATATACAGTACAGACCAAAAGTTTGGACACACCTTCTCATTCAAAGAGTTTTCTTTATTTTCATGACTATGAAAATTGTAGATTCACACTAAAGGCATCAAAACTCTGAATTAACACATGTGGAATTATATACATAACAAACAAGTGTGAAACAACTGAAAATATGTCATATTCTAGGTTCTTCAAAGTAGCCACCTTTTGCTTTGATTACTGCTTTGCACACTAATGGCATTCTCTTGATGAGCTTCAAGAGGTAGTCCCCTGAAATGGTTTTCACTTCATAGGTGTGCCCTGTCAGGTTTAATAAGTGGGATTTCTTGCCTTATAAATGGAGTTGGGACCATCAGTTGCGTTGAGGAGAAGTCAGGTGGATACACAGCTGATAGTCCTACTGAATAGACTGTTAGAATTGGTATTATGGCAAGAAAAAAGCAGCTAAGTAAAGAAAAACGAGTGGCCATCATTACTTTAAGAAATTAAGGTCAGTCAGTCAGCCGAAAAATTGGGAAAACGTTGAAAGTAAGGGCTATTTGACCATGAAGGAGAGTGATGGGGTTCTGCGCCAGATGACCTGGCCTCCACAGGCACCGGACCTGAACCCAATCGAGATGGTTTGGGGTGAGCTGGACCGCAGAGTGAAGGCAAAAGGGCCAACAAGTGCTAAGTATCTCTGGGAACTCCTTCAAGACTGTTGGAAGACCATTTCAGGGGACTACCTCTTGAAGCTCATCAAGAGAATGCCAAGAGTGTGCAAAGCAGTAATCAAAGCAAAAGGTGGCTACTTTGAAGAACCTAGAATATGACATATTTTCAGTTGTTTCACACTTGTTTGTTATGTATATAATTCCACATGTGTTAATTCATAGTTTTGATGCCTTCATAGTCATGAAAATAAAGAAAACTCTTTGAATGAGCAGGTGTGTCCAAACTTTTGGTCTGTACTGTATATACAGAAGTTTGGGTAGCAACACCATCTTAACAATGTTGATTCTTCCCACTAGGGTCAAAGGAAGGTTTTCCCAGGCCTCCAGCTTACGCGTGACATATTCCATGGTGGGCCTCAGGTTCAATTGACAGAACTGTCTAGGGTCCCTATGAATATAAATCCCTAGGTAAAGAAAGCTTTCCACTACCCTCAGGGGAGATACCGGGGAGATGTCCACAGCTTCATCTACGTCTACTATACATAAACTAGACTTGGCCCAGTTTACCCGTAATCCCGAGTACCCCCCATAACCATTTACCACGTCTAACAGGGTTTCTAAGGAAGGGCCAGGGTCTGCCAAGTAGACTAACAGGTCATCCGCGTACAGTGACACCTTCTCCTGAATCCCCGCTATCGTCCACCCCTCTATCAGAGAACTATTGTTGATCAGTTGTGTCAAAGGTTCCATTATCAGGGCGAACAACAATGGGGGCAGAGGACACCCTTGTCTAGTGCCTCTATACAACCTGAAGGACTGGGACATGACTCCATTCACTCTAATCCGTGCTATAGGTGCCTGATATAACAATTGGACCCACTTGATAAAGGAGGAAGGGAAACCAAGGCGAAACATTGTCTCCCAAATAAAGTGCCACTCTACCGAGTCGAAGGCCTTCTCGTTATCCAGGGATGCCAAGACTCTTGAACCCGCATTATCGTGCCTGACCTGCAAGTTTGTAAATAATCTCCTAAGGTTTATATCAGTTGTCTTCCCGGGCATAAAACCAGATTGATCTGGGTCAATAATGGACAGTATCACCCCGCCAAGACGCCTAGCTAGGACTTTGGCTAAGATTTTTGCGTCCGTATTTAGAAGGGAAATTGGCCTGTATGATGCACACTGATCCGGAGGCTTCCCGATTTTGTGAATCACCACTATGGTCGCCTCCCCAAAGGAAGAAGGCAACTTCCCGGACTCACATGCATATTTAAAAAGCCTGAGCAAACGTGCAGATTGCAAAGTGACGTCTAACCTGTACCATTCAATCGGGAAGCCGTCCGGCCCAGGTGACTTCCCAGGCGCCATGTCCTCGATTGCTGCCTTGATTTCCCCTTCATCAATAGGCCTCCCCAAATACTTACTATCAGCCGCAGCCAAAGGTGTAAGTGGGATGGATTGAAGGAATGAACGGATACCATCCGGAGAGGAAGTGGATTTAGAACTGTATAGGTCAGTATAGAACTGAACAAACTGTTCACAAATATCCGCCGGCCGATATACCTTCAAGCCATCCCCGCAGGTAATGTGCGGAACTACCGTCTGTGGCACTTCAGTTCTAGCCAGGAAAGCTAAGGCACTCCCATTTTTGTCTCCATTTGCAAAGACTAGGCGCCTCTGGAACAGCAACTTCTTCTGGGTGTACTCTGTGAGATGCAAGTTAAGTTTCCTCTGTGCCTCGTCCCATAGACTATGGTTCACAACATTTGGGTCTGTGATATAAGCCTGCTCTTTCCCTACTACCTCGTCTTCTAGTTTAACTCTAGTGGCACTCAGCTCTTTCCTGTATGATGCAATTGCCTGAATCAACGTACCACGCAGCACAACTTTAAAGGCCTCCCACTCCACCAGAGGATTAGTAGAGCCCTCATTAAGTTCCCAATAATCTTTCATCCCTTGCTGCGCAGCCCAAACCACCGGCAGTACCTCAAGCCATTTACTATTAAGTCTCCATAACCTTTCGGCAGGTGCAAGCGGCTGTCTCAGAATCACCAATAGGGGGGCATGGTCAGAAATGCCTCTCGGTAAATATTCCGTGGCTACTAGCGAGGGCAACAACTACTTACTGAGAAATACTAAATCAATCCGGGAGAGCGCTGCATAAGAAGCCGAATAACAAGAGTATTGCCGAAGATCAGGGTGCATATATCTCCAGCCCTCTGTTAGAGCAAATACCTCTGCCCAGGAATTCAACGCGTCAGTATGCGACCCCCCAGGGCGAAGCCTATCCATCGACCGGTCTAATACCGCATTATAATCCCCAAGCACAATCAGAGGCACCGGAGGCAACGCATCCCTCTGAAAAGGGGGGGGGGACATACACCCCTATCACGAGATAATCAATGCCTCTGATTGCAGCGTGAAGGATCACAAAACGGAAGGGAAGGGACTTCGTCACCAGAATTGATACACCTCTCGCTCTGGAATTATACACCGCATGGTAAGCTGCTCCCACCCAGGGTCTCTTCAATGCCAGAAATTTCCGCCCCTGCAGATGTGTCTCCTGCAATATCAATATATCAGGGTTATGTTTCTTTACGAAATTGAAGACAAGGGATCTTTTAATTTTATCATTTAGTCCCCTGACATTCCAGGAGACAAACCGACAGATTGCCATTATGGTGGAGTGTCAAAGCTATAACCCACGAGGAAAATGCACCACTCAAGCCATACATACACACAGTCACACCAATACCTCAAGAATACAGTAAAAACATCCCAATATGCCCAGAACTGCAGGCAAATCCCCCCACCCTGCCCAGATAACCCCAACCTATCCAAGCCTAAATACCCCATGATCAGTCTCCTCTCTAGTAGATCAGGACGGGGAGGCCCGTGCTGCCGCCCACCACTCTAGGTAAACCCAAGAACTGAACCTAGGCAGTAGGACAACCTAATTTTGGCACACTCAGCTCCCACTTATAAAGTGACCATCCTGAACATGAAATAAGACTCTCAGTACACAAGTCCCAATATACTCAGCCCCTGCGGTCGAGCCAGTCAGACGCCTCCTCTGGGGTGGCGAAAAATTTCACCAGTTCTCCATCCTGGACTCTGAGACGTGCTGGATACATCATGGCGTAGACAAGTCCTTTCTCCCGCAACCGAACTCTCACTGCTGTGAATTGCCTACGTTGTTTCTGCACCTCTGTAGAGAAGTCCGGGTAGAAGGAAATCCGGACGTTGTCAAAATGAATGTCCTTCATACGATGGGCCGCCACCAGTATAGCATCCCGATCTCTATAATTTAGCACTTTAAAGATGAAAGGACGTGGCGGGGCTCCAGGGGGCAGAGGACGAGTAGGAATCCTGTGTGCCCGTTCCACTGCAAAAGTCACAGAGAGGCTAATTGGGTTCAGGATTTGCTTGATAAGGCGCTCCGTAAATTCCTCAGGACCCTCTGCCCTCTCCGGTAAACCCATAATCCGAATATTATTTCTCCTATTTCGATTTTCGGCATCCTCCACTTTTGCCGCCAGGGTTTTAACTTGATTTTGCAGAGCACGGACCGCTGAATCCTCACGTTGAACGCTATCTTCCATCTCTCCCAGCCTTCTCTCTACCTCAGTTGTTCTCTCCCGGATCTTATCGATATCATGCCTGAGGAGAGTTAGGTCGGCCTGTACATGGTCAAATTTGACCGTGAGCGCCGTTTGGCAGTTAGTAATGGCCGCCATAACTTTTGCAAGGTCCACCTCTGGACGTTCAGAAGAAGCCCCAGCTTCCTGGCCATCTGTTTGGCTCATATTGTCCAGCATCAACTTAGGAGGGATAGCAGGCCCTGAGGTGCCCGTTTTGCGGCCCATAAAACCTCCAGCAAACACCTCACTTTGAGGTTAGAAAGAGCACTCCAGCAAAACCACTTGTGGCCTAATACATGCGCCAGGCCTCTCTGTACTGAGGGAAACGGAGTCGCAGTTTCCCCAAACCGGCGTCACACCACACCAGGAATGTCTCTTTAGCAATGCAGGAGAAGAGAGGATTCTTTACCTGGAGCGCGGGCTACAGAGGGAGAGGCGCGGTCGTCTTCAGTGCTGCGGCCAAGATGGCGCCCGCGGCAACCAAGCGTGCAGGAATCACAAGACCGCCGTCCGGCCGGGAAAGAAGACAAGGGGACCCACCGAATCAAACCTCCAGGCTCCGCACAGCCTCCGGTGCAGGTAAGTATAGCAGGAGATCTCTTTCCACCGGCTCCCCCACCGATAGATCAGGCCAGCAGACAGGGATGTCGTCTGGGGTGTAGGCCCGGCCCAAAGGTACTGTCCGGCAGCGGCCGCAGGGCACAGAATCAGGCGATCCTTAGGGGGGTCAGGCACTGAGACTCACAGAGGGTCTTTTAGTCAGGAAATCAGGATCCACCAGAACGGATGGTCAGGATACTGTCAGGATAATACCGGAACTGAAGCGACCTGCGTCCTCACTCCATGCCGGTCAGGCCACGCCCCCTGATGGTGATGACAATTAATATATCTACCATTGTTGGTAGTGGAATTTTATTGCGACCCAATGATGCCAATGATACAGTCCATCATGTTCAATACTGTATTGCTGCGGCTGCCACAGCTGCTGCTCCTCTACTGCCATTACTACTACCCTACACAGCCACACAGTTCCTTTCTGTCAGGTTCCATACTGTACTGCTCCTGCCATGGCGACTACTGTCACCACTACTACCCCTACACAGCCACACATCTCAAGTTTTGTTGTCAGATTCCATAGTGTATTGCTGCTGCTCCTATAAAAGGAATCATTTTTGGACCACTTGTACAGAACAGGCCACTGCTTTTTCCAATACTACTGTGTACAGGGAGTGCAGAATTATTAGGCAAGTTGTATTTTTGAGGATTAATTTTATTATTGAACAACAACCATGTTCTCAATGAACCCAAAAAAATCATTAATATCAAAGCTGAATATTTTTGGAAGTAGTTTTTAGTTTGTTTTTAGTTTTAGCTATTTTAGGGGGATATCTGTGTGTGCAGGTGACTATTACTGTGCATAATTATTAGGCAACTTAACAAAAAACAAATATATACCCATTTCAATTATTTATTTTTACCAGTGAAACCAATATAACATCTCAACATTCCCAAATATACATTTCTGACATTCAAAAACAAAACAAAACAAATCAGTGACCAATATAGCCACCTTTCTTTGCAAGGACACTCAAAAGCCTGCCATCCATGGATTCTGTCCGTGTTTTGATCTGTTCACCATCAACATTGCGTGCAGCAGCAACCACAGCCTCCCAGACACTGTTCAGAGAGGTGTACTGTTTTCCCTCCTTCTAAATCTCACATTTGATGATGGACCACAGGTTCTCAATGGGGTTCAGATCAGGTGAACAAGGAGGCCATGTCATTAGATTTTCTTCTTTTATACCCTTTCTTGCCAGCCACGCTGTGGAGTACTTGGACGCGTGTGATGGAGCATTGTCCTGCATGAAAATAATGTTTTTCTTGAAGGATGCAGACTTCTTCCAGTACCACTGCTTGAAGAAGGTGTCTTCCAGAAACTGGCAGTAGGACTGGGAGTTGAGCTTGACTCCATCCTCAACCCGAAAAGGCCCCACAAGCTCATCTTTGATGATACCAGCCCAACCAGTACTCCACCTCCACCTTGCTGGCGTCTGATTCGGACTGGAGCTCTCTGCCCTTTACCAATCCAGCCACGAGCCCATCCATCTGGCCCATCAAGACTCACTCTCATTTCATCAGTCCATAAAACCTTAGAAAAATCAGTCTTGAGATATTTCTTGGCCCAGTCTTGACGTTTCAGCTTGTGTGTCTTGTTCAGTGGTGGTGATCTTTCAGCCTTTCTTACCTTGGCCATGTCTCTGAGTATTGCACACCTTGTGCTTTTGGGCACTCCAGTGATGTTGCAGCTCTGAAATATGGCCAAACTGGTGGCAAGTGGCATCTTGGCAGCTGCACGCTTGACTTTTCTCGGTTCATGGGCAGTTATTTTGCGCCTTGGTTTTTCCACACGCTTCTTGCGACCCTGTTGACTATTTTGAATGAAACACTTGATTGTTCGATGATCACGCTTCAGAAGCTTTGCAATTTTAAGAGTGCTGCATCCCTCTGCAAGATATCTCACTATTTTTGACTTTTCTGAGCCTATGAAGTCCTTCTTTTGACCCATTTTGCCAAAGGAAAGGAAGTTGCCTAATAATTATGCACACCTGATATAGGGTGTTGATGTCATTAGACCACACCCCTTCTCATTACAGAGATGCACATCACCTAATATGCTTAATTGGTAGTAGGCTTTCGAGCCTATACAGCTTGGAGTAAGACAACATGCAAAAAGAGGATGATGTGGTCAAAATACTCATTTGCCTAATAATTCTGTACAGGGTGTATGTATAAACACCTGCAGTCATCTTCCCCCATTAAGGGACAATAATTGGAATAATTTTATTTTATTTTAAAAGTATAACAAATCCAATAGTGTAGTGTGTTGTTAAGCAGACTGTTTATTAACACTGTTAACCATGTCTTTACCCATAGCTATATATGTCACTCTCATTCTGACATTACTAAAGAGCTTGTGCAAAAAAAGAGAGCGAAAAAATATTTTAAAAATATATATAAAAGGTGAGACAAAGGCAATACAGAAAAATGTGAGCCTATTTGGAGCACTTTCAATTTATATCAACTCTTCTAACTGAGTTCCTCAGAAATCGGGCAGAAATACCTTTCATATCAAATCTTCTGGCTGATTTCTTAGAATCAGGCCAGAAATAGAGATGTCGCGAACATAAAATTTTCCGTTCGCGAACGGCGAACGCGAATTTCCGCAAATGTTCGCGAACGTGCGAACTGGGCGAACCGCCATAGACTTCAATAGGCAGGCGAATTTTAAAACCCACAGGGACTCTTTCTGGCCACAATAGTGATTGAAAAGTTGTTTCAAGGGGACTAACACCTGGACTGTGGCATGCCAGAGGGGGATCCATGGCAAAACTCCCATGGAAAATTACGTAGTTGACGCAGACAAAGGGCATAAATCACCTAACATTCCTAAATTGTTTGGAATAACGTGCTTTAAAACATCAGGTATGATGTTGTATCGATCAGGTAGTGTAAGGGTTACGCCCGCTTCACAGTGACAGACCAAACTATGACCGACCAAACTCCCCGTTTAATGCACCGCAAACAGTCCATTTGCACAACCACAAACTCCCCATTTGCACAAGGTTAAATACCAAGCTAGCCATGTCCAGTTCCTTGTCCTCACTGACGTTATTGAAGGTCTGTTCCTCCACCTAGCCACGTACA
The DNA here is from genome assembly GCF_905171765.1 of Bufo bufo. NCBI lineage: Eukaryota > Metazoa > Chordata > Amphibia > Anura > Bufonidae > Bufo > Bufo bufo. The sequence continues at coordinate 432,122,241 of NC_053393.1, forward strand.
ACACCAACGGTCCCCGAAAGGTGACAACAAGCCCCCTGGGACACATGCTGTGGTTGGTCTTCCACCTCCTCAAAGCCACCTTCCTTCTCTGACTCCTCTTCTTCAGACTCCTCTCTCTGCGTTGCCGCAGGTCCAGCAATCAATGACGACAAGGCTGCTTCTGGTGGTGATGGTGACCACAACTCTTCCTCTTCATGCTCATCTACGGCCTGATCCAGCACTCTTCGCAGGGCACGCTCCAGAAAAAATGCATATGGGATGAGGCCGATGATGTTACCTTGGGTTTAACTGACCAGGTCTGTCACCTCCGCAAAAGGACGCATGAGCCTACAGTCATTGTGCATGAGCGTTCAGTAACGCGGCCCAAAAATACCCAGCTCCGCAGAGGCTGTCCTTTTTTTTTTTATTAAAAAAATCAGTTCTTACCAGTTTAATCTCTGTTTTGTGCCCTATCAGGGACCGGTGCGGTGTATGGAATAGATTTTAGGAACCGGGAGATGGAAAAAGATGCTTGGTTGGTCCTCTTACTTCCAATTTGGGGCACTGCGCAATCCCAATATGAGTGGTATGTTAAGTAGTACTATTCCTATCAGTTTAGTCCCTGTTACATCCCCTATTAGGGGACGTGTATGGAATAGAGTTTAGACAACCGCAAAAAGGTGTCAATAGTTGACACACTCATGACATAAATTTTATTCCTCTATGCGTCAATCTTGGTGTAGTGATGACTGTGCTCGTGAGCACGTTTGGGAGATTGCAGTCGATGGCGGCTTTTCAAAGCCTATGGTCGTGCTGAGGTAGTTCAGTGACAGTTAAGTGACCCAAAAACGACCTTATCTCATCTGGGGTGGGCTAACATTGCCATTGCCAACACACTCGTAGAGGTGATCGCTTCATTGTGATACGCAAGCCCCTTCACCACAACAAGGTAACGATCACGAAGGGAAATTACAAATTAGGGATTGTTGCAGCCGCTGCTGTAGCAGCGGCCGGAAAAATTTATGTTTTCCAGGCAGAAAGTGCACTAAAACATTGCGGCTTGAACCCTAGTTGGTGGCGGAGAAGTCACGCAAGTCATCCGGCATGCAGAGATTAAATACAGCAGCGTGTGGACCATTTTAAAGCCCAAGGCATCTCATCAGGCCTTTTTTAGTCAAATGCATCCCCCACTGTCAGTCCCTTTGGGATCCATGCCTCATTCATCTTAATAAAGGTGAGGTAATCTAGACTTTTTTTACCTAGGCAACTTCCTCTTCCTCTTCACGCTCATCTACGGCCTGATCCAGCGCTCTTCGCAGGGCACCCTCCAGGAAGAAAACAAATGGGATGATGTTGCTGATGGTGCCTTCTGTGCGACTGACTAGGTTTGTCACCTCCTCAAAAGGACGCATGAGCCTACAGGCATTGCGCATGAGCGTCCAGTAACGTGGCAAAAAAATACCCAGTTCTGCAGAGGCTGTCCTAGCACTCCGGTCATACAAATACTCGTTGACGGCTTATTCTTCTTGGAGCAGGCGGTCGAACATTAGGAGTGTTGAATTCCAACGTGTCGGGCTGTCGCAAATCAAGCGCCTCACTGGCATGTTGTTTCGCCGCTGAATATCTGAAAAGTGCGCCATGGCCGTGTAGGAATGCCTGAAATGGCCACACACCTTCCTGGCCTGCTTGAGGACGTCCTGTAAGCCTGGGTACTTATGCACAAAGTGTTGTACAATCAGATTTAACACATGTGCCGTGCACGGCACATGTGTCAACTTGCCCAAATTCAATGCCGCCAACAAATTGCTTCCGTTGTCACACACCACTTTGCCAATCTCCAGTTGGTGCGGAGTTAGCCACTGATCCACCTGTGCGTTCAGGGCAGACAGGAGTGCTGGTCCGGTGTGACTCTCTGCTTTCAGGCAAGGCAACGCCAAGACGGCGTGACACTGTTGTATCCGGGATGTGGAATAGCCCCTGGGGAGCTGGGGGGGTGCAGTTGATGTGGAGCAAAACGTAGCAGCAGAAGAGGACTCAGCCAAGGAGGTTATGGAAGAGGATGGAGAAGGAGGAGTAGAGGAGGTGGCAGTAAGCCTGCCTGCACGTCGTGGCGGTGTCACCAACACCAACTCCAGCCGTCAGCAGATTTACCCAATGCGCAGTGTACGTGATATACCTGCCCTGACCGTGCTTTGCAGACCCTTGTCCCATGTCTGTGTGCCAGACATGCCATGACTTCCTTTTCCACAATAGAGTACAGGTTGGGGATTGCCTTTTGTGAAAATAAAATTCGGTCGGGTACCTTCAACTGCGGTGTCCCAATAGCTAAATTTTTTCTGAAGGCCTCAGACTTCACCAGCTTGTATGGTAAAAGCTGGCGGGCTAAAAGTTCCGACAAGCCAGCTGTCAGACGCCGGGCAAGGGGGTGACTCTGTGACATTGGCTTCTTACGCTCAAACATTTCCTTGACAGACACCTGACTGTGGGCAGATGAGCAGGAACTGCTGAAGGTGAGAGGCGGAGTGGCGGATGGTTGAGAGGGGGCAAGGAGGACAGCAGTGGTTAACGTGGCTGAAGATGCTGGACCAGGAGGAGGATGGTGGCTTTGAGTTTGTGTGCTGCTTGTACTCATCATGTGTTCATCCCATAGGTGTTTGTGATTTGAGATCATGTGCCTTGGAGAAAGCAGTTGTACCTAGGTGACTTCTCACGACTCAGTTTCTTTTGGCACAGGTTGCAAATGGCATTGCTGTTATCAGAGGTAGACACACAAAAAAAATGCCACACTGCTGAGCTTTGCAATGATGGCATTCTGGTGGTGACAATAGCATGCGTTGATTGGCGTGCTGTCTGGCTGACCCCGGGTGCCGATACATGCTGTCTGACTGTGCCACTAGCTCCTTGCGACGACCTCCCCCTGCTTCCAACTCGTCTCCTCCTCCTCTCTGTCTCCCCATCTGAACTTTCCCCTTGTTCTTCTTCTCTTCGAGCAGGCACCCACGTGACATCCACGGACACATCGTCATCATCAACCGCTTCACTTGTATCTGACAACTCAGCAAAGGAAGCAGCAGCGGGTACAACATCATCATCATCACACCGTACGTCCATGTGTGTAATGCTGCCTGACTGAGACATATCTCTGTTATCTACATCCTCTGGCAATAATGGTTGCGCATCACTCATTTCTTACAACTGATGTGTAAATAACTCCCCTGACAGATCAAGTGAAGCAGCTGTGGTGCTAGTGTTGGTGGTGGTGGCAGGCGTGCGAGTGGTAACTTGAATGGTGCCCGAAGCTGAGCTGGAGGAGGATGGTGCGTCAAGGTTCCGAGCGGAAGCTGTAGAAGATTGGGTGTCCTGTGTAAGCCAGTCAACTATGTCCTCATAACTTTTCGAGTTCAGGGTACGTGGCCTCTGAAAACTGAGCATTATTCTAGGGCCAAAGGAAATCACAGCACCACAACCACGACGGCCCCTGCGGGGTGGCCTGCCTCTGCCTGTCATTTTTTTTCCGATTAGTTATACTATGCATGCAAGCTACTGTGACACCAGATATGAGTGGTGCAACTGGGCACTGGCAATAGTGGGCACAGTACAAGCTGTAGGCCTGACACACACGCTTGCAGGCAACTGCAATTATATTACAGTGAAAAATGTGTTTTATTTTTTTAAATGCAAGCTACTGTGACACCAGATATGAGTGGTGCAACTGGACACTGGCAGTAGTGGGCACAGTACACGCTGTAGGCCTGACACACGCTTGCAGGCAACTTCAATTATATTACAGTGAAAAAATTGTTTTTTATTTTTAAATGCAAGCTACTGTGACACCAGATATGAGTGGTGCAACTGGGCACTGGCATTAGTGGGCATAGTACACGCTGTAGGCCTGACAGACATACGCTTGCAGGACACTGCAATTATATTACAGTGAAAAATTTGTTTTATTTTTTTAGAAATGCAAGCTACTGTGACACCAGATATGATTGGTGCAACTGGGCACTGGCAGTAGTGGGCACAGTACACGCTGTGGGCTTGACACACACGCTTGCAGGCAACTCCAATTATATTACAGTGAATTTTTTTATTTTTTTTTAAATGCAAGCTACTGTGACACCAGATATGAGTGGTGCAACTGGGCACTGGCAGTAGTGGGCACAGTACATGCTGTAGGCCTGACACACACGCTTGCAGGCAACTGCAATTATATTACAGTAAAAAAATTGTTTTTTATTTTTAAATGCAAGCTACTGTGACACCAGATATGAGTAGTGCAACTGGGCACTGGCAGTAGTGGGCACAGTACACGCTGTAGGCCTAACACACACGATTGCAGGAAACTGCGATTAGATTACAGTGAATTTTTTATATTTTTTTTAAAAATGCAAGTGTCTCCGCCAGTTCTGTGAGAAGGTCTGTTAGACGTTCTTCTCTACCTCTTGCATGAGGTTCTTTGTTTTGGTTTCACTTTGTCATCTCCTTTCCTTCTTCCAGCTGTCACCTATTTAGACTAATTGTCTCCCTTTATATTCTTCCCATACTGTCTCACTTTGCGGTTTATACTTCTTCCTGGATGAGTTGTTCACTGCTGGAGGCTGCTACTGCTGATTCCTCAGATAAGTCCTTTTCCTTTATTTGTGTTTCCTTGCTGGCTTGATTCTAGGTGACCCTGACTCCGTCCTTATTAAGAGCAGGGAGCCGGTGGTCGTGTCCCCTCACTATTATAGGGTTTTCAGGTGTCACACAGTATAAGGTACGTGGGCATGCAATCGTCTACCATAAAGACCTTTGCATGGGCATAGCAGTCAGGGAGAGCTCTAGGGGTTTTATAGGGCTCACCCATATGCTCCTTAGTTTGTGATCAAGCCAGTCGGATGCTTATTTACAAGTTCCAGCTTTCTGCAACACCATCCGTGACATTATAAACCGCCATAACCGTCTTAAGCATGGATCTGGTTTCAGCCTTGATTGACCGCATGCAAGGTCTTTCGCTGGAGGTAGCAGATCTCCGTAAAACTGTGTCTCAGTTTCAGGTGACCGGTTCTGCTGGCGTTCATGGAGTTTGTTCCGAGACTAAGATCTCGCTACCGGATACGTTCTCCGGGGATAGTGAGAATTTTGTTCGCTTTAGGGAGGCTTGCAAACTCCATTTTCGCCTACTTCCCCATTCCTCTGGTGATGAGGAGCAGAGGGTGGGGATCATCATCTCGCTGTTCAGGGATAACACTCAGTCTTGGGCCTTTTCGCTGCCGGTGGGCACGGCCCCTCCGATCGGTGGATGTATTTTTTGTAGCCCTGGGGCAGATATATGATGACCCAGATCGTATTGCTCTGGCTGAATCTAAACTGTGTCTTTTATGCCAGGGTAAACAGTCCGCAGAGATATATTGTTCAGAATTTCGGAGATGGGCAGCTGATACTGGTTGGAATGATGCTGCACTCCGAAGTAAATTTTGCCATGGTCTTTCGGAAATATTGAAAGATGCATTTGCTTTTCATGAGAGACCAGCCTCGTTAGAATCTGCCATGTCTCTAGCTGTTCATATTGACAGGCGTCTTAGAGAGAGAGAGGAGACTACTCCTTCCTGTTATATTCAGTCCAAGGACAGTGGGGCTGTCTCATTCAGTTGCGCAGGGGTCTCAGTCTCTCTCAATCCCCTCTGAGGAGGAGGCCATGCAGCTGGGTTTGCTTGCCTCTGATAGTAGAGAATTCAGCTCTCACAGGAGGGTTTGTTTCTGTTTGGGGGTATAAATCATTTGCCCCTCTAGGAGATTCATGGAGTTTTCTGAGGGTAATAAAAGAAAAAAAAAAAGAAAAAAACTCTCTAAAAACTTTCCATTTCCTACTATTGGCAAGGTTGATGCGGAAATTGAAAGTTTGCCGTTTACTTGTAGTTCCCGTTTTCTCCTACCTGCCAGGGTGGCGCTAGACAGCAAAAACATTGTGAGATTTTTGTAGATAGTGTAGCAGCTGTCAATCTCATTGATAATCAATTTGCAATAACGCATGGTTTCCAGGTATGCACTTTGGAAAAGGATATACCTGTTTTTGCTATCGATTCCGCTCCACTTTCTCAAAGATCGTTAAAGGGCATAGTTCACAATATCCGTTTGACTGTGGGTGACGCTCATGTTGAGGATATGTCATTTTTCGTCTTAAGCGGATTACCTACTCCTCTAGTGTTGGGGCTACCCTGGCTCACTAAACATAACCCCACCATTGATTGGCAAGCAAGGCAAATAAATGGTTGGAGTGAGTTTTGCAGAGAGAATTGCCTCACGGCGTCTCTTTCAGAGGTTTCTACCAAGACTGTGCCATCTTTTCTCGCTGAATTTTTGGATGTCTTTTCCGAGAGTGGTGTCCAGGAGTTGCCCCCGCACTGGGAGTACGACTGCCCTATTAATCTCATCCCAGGCGGCAAACTGCTAAAATCACGTTTATACAATCTCTCCCAACCTGAAAGAGTCGCTATGCGTACTTATATCTCTGAGAGCCTGAGAAAGGGACACATCCGACCCTCGAAGTCACCTGTTGCCACTGGGTTTTTTTTGTTAAGAAAAAAGATGGTTCTTTAAAACCTTGTCTGGATTTCAGGGAGCTGAACCGTATCATGATTCGTGACCCATATCCGCTTCCTCTGATCCCGGACCTGTTTAACCAGATTGTTGGGGCTAAGGTTTTTTCTAAGTTGGATTTAAGAGGGGCATACAACCTGGTCAGGGTCAGGGAAGGGGACGAATGGAAGACGGCCTTCAATACCCCTGAGGATCATTTCGAGAATTTGGTTATGCCCTTTGGTTTGATGAATGCTCCGGCCGTCTTCCAACATTTTAGATGTTCATGATAATGCAAACGGATCCGTTTTGACTTTACATTGAAAGTCAATGGGGGACGGATCCGTTTGGAAATTGAGCCATATTGTGTCAACTTCAAACGGATCCGTCCCCATTGACTACATTGTAAGTCTGGACGGACTCTGCACGGCCAGGCGGACACCCGAACGCTGCAAGCTGCGTTCAGGTGTCCGCCTGCTGAGCGGAGCGGAGGACAAACGGTGCCAAACTGATGCATTCTGAGCGGATCCGCATCCACTCAGAATGCATTAGGGCTGGACGGATCCGTTCGGGGCCGCTTGTGAGAGCCTTCAAACGGAACGCTAGTGTGAAAGTAGCCTAAAACATTGCACACTACTGAAAACCTCCCCATGAACTATGCATCTTACTGATGCTGGCCGCTACTTAATACATTGCGTGCCACTGCCAACCGCCTATGAACTGTGCCTGTTACTGCTGCAGTTGCTGTTTTTTTTTATTTTTTATATATATACTGTACCTCCCTCCCAGTGAATCAGTTTCCTACTGGGCCCTTTCACTCCTGCACCCAAACCACGCACTTTTTTTGGAAACTTCATAGTCTGCTGACTTACTGGGCTGTCTCTGCATACAGCGCTGGAGTCATTAGTGAGGCTGCGGTCCCCTTGCCAGGTCACAACACAGGCAGTGCTTGCTGACACTGCCCGTCCAGCAGGAATGAAGTCCCATGGCATGGCTCAGTAAAGTTTCTACAATGAGAACTAGGCTAGGCAATTAGTAGCAGGCTCTGCCAGCACTGCTAATCTGGATTGGCCAGCCCAGTACCGATCAGAGAGACGGAGTGTTTGTTGGATTCAGGCTAAGAGGGAAGGAGGGGTGCCAGAGCACAGGGGATGAAGGAGCAGAGAATGTGGAGCCACAAAAAGGGGTTACAGCACCAGGCAGTGACTGGGACGGGAGAGCCATTTCATAAGTGTAATTAGGGGGCAGGGCATTTGTCCATAGCCAGGCCCCATTCCCCCATGGGCCCCATAGCAGCTGCATGGTCTGCCTCCATAGGAGGTACGACACTACTGTGCACAGAATAAGGTATTTCAAATTAAGAATGATTGAAATATACATGCAATAAAAATATTACGTTTCTTTATGTACATTTTCCTCTGATTGAATTCTCTGCTTTTACTCCAGTGGATGAATTTCTGGCCCAACTCCTGCATTTAAAAGGAATTGGTTGAAAAGCAGCAACTAGAGGCAGAGTTAACAAGAACAGACTGCAATGCAATTGTTGGAGATGTAGGTGTTTGATTGTCACATGTTGTTCTGCCCAGCAGGGTTAAGGAAGATTCCATTTCACGTCTGCTTTAGTTTTGCTATTTCTGTAGTGATTAATGTGGTGATAGCACATAGCGGTGTTAAATTGTATTGCACCTTGTTTTTCTTGTTTTAAAGACTGCTATATTGTGGGTGGTGCAAAGCATTGTCGGAGTGCAAAGCATCCTGGGAAACAGAAGTCTCCAGGACACAGTACAGAGCTCTCCTCTTGCATATCTCCTTCTTAAACTCCTCCATCCTGGTAAAATCATATCTGGTGACAGATCTGTCTTTGTTTCAAGGACATTGTGTTATACAGAGCTGTTTAGTTAGTTATAAATAGTGTTGAGTGTGAATATTCGAATTGCAAATATTAATCGTGAATATTTAGAATATAGTGATATATATATATTTGTATTTTCGAATATTCTAGATTTTTTTTCATCTGAACCCTGCTTATTGCTTGTGGGCCAATGGAAGGGCTGCAATGTCTTTGTCTGAGCTTAGCAACATCCCTAGCAACCAATAGAAAAGTTGCCTACCCCTTACTATATAAGAACCTCCCCAGAAGCCATTTTCTGTTTTATGGAGTTCTGAGAGAGACAGCAGTGACATTGCTGTGCTCTGTGCTTTCCACTCATTACATTAGATAGATGGTTAGATAGCTTATATATATAATACAGATAGTTAGTGGGAGATAGTCAGTGTAGGTTATATCCTGATATAGTGTAGCTTTTGCAGTGCAGGGTGTTAGGCAGTGTGATAGGTTCTGCTGTCCATACATACATGCTACAGACATAGTTCTGTGATGTCACAACAATACATAGTGCACCAATCAGTAATATGTAGTCAGAACTGATAAAATGTGAAGTTTCATTCATTGCGCCAAAATATTTGCATCATTATAGGTACTTTAGAAAAAAGACGACTGAGGGGAGATCAAATTAATATGTATAAATATATCAGGGTTCAGTACAGAGATCTATCCCATCATCTATTTATCCCCAGGACTGTGACTGTGACGAGGGGACCGCCTCTGCGTCTGGAGGAAAGAAGGTTTGTACACAAACATAGAAAAGGATTCTTTACGGTAAGAGCAGAGAGACTATGGAACTCTCTGCCTGAGGAGGTGGTGATGGTGAGTACAATAAAGGAATTCAAGAGGGGCCTGGATGTATTTCTGGAGCGTAATAATATTACAGGCTATGGCTACTAGAGAGGGGTCGTTGATCCATGGAGTTAGTCTGATTGCCTGATTGGAGTCAGGAAGGAGTGCCTTCCTCTGGATCAACTTGCAGGATAACAGGCTGAACTGGATGGACAAATGTACAAATAGTGTACTATGTTACTATGTTATTATGTATTAGTGCCGATTTGCGCAATCGCAAATATATTGGAGTACTCTATCTGCATATAAAGCCATTTTTAATGTTCTGCCGTGCCAACCATTTTCTCCAGTCTCAGGAAACTTCTGGCAGCTTGGAAAATGTTGCAAAAGTGACCCACACCTGTATTGCGCGCGCTTTACGCAAATATTACATTGCCGATTTTCATAATCAAGAAAATAATCTTGAATTCTTGAATTTGCAAATACATGACGAATATTCTACAAAATATTTGCAAAATAGTTATAATTGTCACTCAGGGAATTGTTATTTCTGTTAGCTAGACATGTAATATTTGTACAGGCAGCCATTTTAACATGTGCTTCAGTGTTATGCAAATGTTACAGTACATGCTATGCTATATAATTATTCATGTTATTTGTATTCTTATAGTTTTACCACAATTGATCAATCATCAAATACTCTTGTTTTGCCAATAAACAAGTTAGTCTAGTTTCACACTAGCGGCAGAGTAGTCCGGCAGGCTGTTCCGGCGGGTGAACACCCTGCCGGATCCGTCCTGCCGCTAGTTCACGTGTGCCCCCGGACTGCCGCTCCGTCCCCATTGGCGAGAGGCAGCCGGACTAAAAGTACTGCATTATAGTCAATGGGGACGGAGCGGCAGTCCAGGGGCACACGTGAACTAGCGGCAGGACAGATACGACAGGCTGTTCACCCGCCGGAACAGCCTGCAGGAATCCCCTGCCGCTAATGTGAAAGTACCCTTAGACTACAAAGAACAGTCCTCCTATTTGGAAGACAGTAATGGTTTATGCACACTGTGTGAACATGTATGAAGGCAGAACACATGTAATAAGCCTCCGCCCACCCACTGAAACTGAAGAGACCAAAGCTACAGACTGGTAAAGAAGCTAACAGAGTGAAAATTATACTAGAGAATGGAAGTTTTTGCATTCATATGGTTGAAATAATGGTATGCATTCATCCAGATAACAGTTTTCAATAATATATGTTGGCTTTATTAATTATGATCTATTAAATGCACAAGCCCTATTTTCTTTTCCACTGGTGTGCAGCTTAACCGGTTATCAACCCTGGATCTTCAGTGACATTATAGCCTTTTGGTTGAAGCTCATTCTGCTGTGATACTTTCTTTTGTTTATTATGAAAAAGATAAAAAAAATAAAAAACTTGTAACAAAAGTTTCAATTTGCTTTTAAGAATATTATCTCATGGCTAAAGATAGCATTCCCTTTAGCACCTGCTATTTGTTTTAGGCAAAAAAGACTAAATGAAAAAGACATCAAATGTTTCTGCTGTGTATTTTGTTTTATACCCAGAAAACTAATAACACAATACAAAAGGCACAATTTTTATTAGGTGTTAATAAGAAAAATGTCAGCTATCTGCAGTCTTGAAGCAAAACATGTGGGAATTTATTTTTTCCATCATATTTAAATTTAGGTGGAAGCAAGATACTGATTTAACGTTCCGTGTTTCCATTTTTTACGTATTTTGATACAGTAATTGTTGCTTCAGGTGGGTCCTCAAGTTGAGGAAGCTGAAAGCTGTTCATTGTTTTTTTACTTTGACATTTAATTTATAGTTGCAGATTCCATTTTATTTTCCCATGGTTGTAAAGTTACAATTATTTGCTTTATGTACTATAAAGCATGTGGCTTATTTTAGTTTGCTCTGACTTTTCTTCCTTGCAACATTTGTATTAACAGAAAATATGGTGCAATAAAGATCCCTTGTCAAATTCCACACAACAGTAAAACACACTCTGAAGACACATATATAGATTAAATAGATAGATAGACAGACAGACATATGGCTTCCTGTATTTCAATTGGGGCCATTGTTCATGTATATCTCCTCTGCTGTAGTACTGCTAGGGTTAACCTACTCTTGATCATTGAACTGCTCAGAGGCTATATCCAATTGTTAATCAGCTTCTGCTGAATAGTTATGCTGACCTCACTTCCTTGCCTGAGCAATTTGGCCTCTACAGATTTTGCTAGGTCTTTCACTTGCTATAGCTTGAGCTGTTATCTGTTTGTCTGCCTGTATACTGACCTTTGCCTGATTCTTGGATCCTGATCTTGTGCCATCTGCCTACCCTTACAGTTGCATTGTTTTATGGATTTATACAAACTCTCTCAGTCCTGACCTCTGCTTGTTTCCTGGCTGCGTGTATTGCCTGATCCCTGGGTGCCACTCACCAGTGTCTCCAATCCCCATGGAACAGCAAGAAAGCCCCTGGGACTATTGTAAGTGGTAATGGCTTGATTGTTCCCCGCTGCAATGGCCATATCCTTGTATAGGGGTTAAAAAGTACAAAAAAGGGCACTGCCAAAATAACCCCCAGGACTATCCCAATGTCAAACTGGTTAGTTGACACAGTGGATACACATCCATTGCTTGTAACATACATACTGATTTGCAATACAGTTACTTAAACAATAGTGTTGAGTTATACAGAGAAATGTTCTATTTTTCAATGAACAGATTTACCTGTGAAGTCATAAGCAATTACTATAGGGATCATTTACTAAGTGATATATGCCAGAATTGGCATATATCTGTTGCAGATTGTGGTACAAAAGGTTTATGTGCCACAATCTGCAACTTTTCCCTGCTCACACCAGGCCTAAAAATTGTGACGTGGCGGAGGTGAGGAAGGAGACGGGCCGTAGGCCTATCTCATTTATCATTTTCTACACCTGTTTTAGGTGTAGAAAATGGTCTAAATATAAGACAGCAAGGAAGCTGTCTTACATTTAGACCAGCGGTGGATGAGTCAAAGTTATGTAGAGGCCTGCGCCTCTTCATAGCTTTGGCGGATCCACTGCCAACTATAGGGGTTATAAAGACCAGCGTCTGAAACGCCAGTCTTAATAAATGACCCCATATGTGCTTTGGTTGATCCCTATGTATGTCACATATAAAAAACCTCAACATTGGACATTTTGATGATATAGATAGACAGTTAGCTAGATAGACAGATATATACAAATAGATTAGATAGATAAATAGATAGATTTTAGCTCAAGTAAAATATAATAAGATGCAAGCCTGAAGAAGATCCTTGACTCAAAAATGCAATCCTTTATCTGGATAGATTAGATAGATAGATAGATAGATAGATAGATAGATATAGATTTGATAGATAGATTTAATTGAATTATACAGCAAAAAAATCTTGTTTTCAATGTACAGATTGAACTGTGGAGTGATAAATGTTTTCATATCCATGAAATATAATTTACATAATTTGCAAAAGTAGAATGTTGCCCTTTCATTCTGATTATAGGGAGTGCTATCTAGATATGACATCTGGATATAAATTGTGATTGTGTTGACAGTGCAATGATTTACCTAGCAAATGTGACTAACTTTCATAAAAATATCCGGGACTCCATAAATCTTAAATCCATCTGCCAAGGATTTCTCTCCTTATTGTAATAACTCTACTGCTTTAGAAATTCTGTTCATGTTCTATAGGAACTGCTGTTTCTCCATTTCTTTTCCCTTTCTTTTTTTTTTTTCTTACATCTAAGTCAGTAAACTATGATGTATGTGTCTCGCCTTGAATAACGTTATTATATGATGCTGCTGGAGCGCTGAATAGCTTGGCTGTGGACTGCTGAACCCTTTGAATGTAATTGTTTTAACACCATGAAATGAAGTAATGCATAAAATTGATAATAAACGGATATCTCTCTGCCTCTGCATGTAAATGAGCACTTAGCACCAGGGCACAGATGCCACCATTGTTTCCCCACTGAAATTGACAAAGTAAGTGAAAATATCTACCAAGAGCTTGGAAAGTACGGTAGCTGGATTTTCATTATGTCAGATTTTTCACAGCGCTGGAAACAGTGCTGTCTAGCCAGCCTTTGAAAAGAGTATGTCTAATGCCAGTCTGTTATGTACTGGCATACATTCTTTTACAGACAAAGTTAACAAAATAATTATCACAGTTTTCTGTCGTTACTAAACCTGTCAAAGATTCTTTGGGGTACGACTTGCAGTCTCTTGGTGTTCTTTATTTGCACATGAAAAAGGTTTGCATTTGCTTAAATAATATTCCTGCTCATTGGAGTTGAGTCATTGGCATTGAGTTATATTATAAAAAATTGGAATTATCCTTTTGCACATTATATATTAACAGATTTCCAATTTGTTTTCATTGTATGTAGACAACAAATTTTGGTTCATGTAATCTATTACTAACAAGCATGCAAAACTGTACAGTTAACTTTTTGGACAGTTTATAGAATTCTATTTTTTAATACATGTGACTGTTTACATCATGCAAACATTCTCTATAAAGGATGTTTTTTTTAATTTGTTTTATTAACTAGCAAGTTAATTGGAGTTTGTGTATTCTGTGGTATAATTGGCGACACATATTTTACATAAATTTTATTTTATTCAATAGATTTGGGTGTTTAGCTTTGTACTGGAACCAAACCTACTTATCTGATAATATGCTATTCAAAAGAACACAATGTACTGTAACTAGAAATGATGGTTGTAAGGGGAAACACATCTGCATTTCTGTTTTCAAATATTGGTCAGATGGAAAACAGCAGAATTATAATATATTAATAATAGAGCAGCATACATTTTCTGTTCCAGTATTCCAGTTTATGCAAATAAAGTTTTATCATTGTATAGTGAAATGTTCCTCGACTATTTTATATTTTCATCTGTGAGAAGCGTTAGGTCAGATTAAAAAGATAATATGAAAAGAGTGAAAAATTCATATAGTGCCAGATTTACCGATCCTAGATGACTGTCTGTCAAACCTAAGCTAATGAATGGGGTTACATGGCAACATATAACACCAGAAGAGAAAAAATGTAAACTACTAAACAAAATTAGCAAAAATCTTTATTAATATAAATACAATCAGTAAAGGACAGAAGGGACACCCTGTGGACAAAAATGTATAGCACCGTATGCAAATCACATTCCATTAAATAGCAAGCATATATAGTGTGTTTCTTGTTGAGCAATGGCAACAAGTGCCTACTACCCAAGGGACAAAATGAAACAAGCTCAGCAAACAAAACACACAAATAGAAAGGGAAAAGAACCCCAATTTATCTTCTCCTAGAGAAGCCAGGATACACAAACAACGGATGTCAACTGCCAGTGGAGTCCCTCTCACACCCGATGTGTTTCACAAAAATGCTTTCTCAGGGCACCCTATAGTTGGTGTGAACTTAGACAGTTTAGAAATATACTAGCTTTATTACAATGGCTCAGGCTGGATGATAAATTTTGGTGCAGGGCTAGACAGTTTTTTCAAACTCTATACCAATTGTTGGTTGGTTTACTTTGTGACAAAATTTTACAACATAATATGATGAGATTTAGGCGCAAAGTGGTGCATTTTCTTTCTGTTAAGAGAGTCCCTTTTTCAGACTAGGTACAGATAGTTTATCTAAACATACATGTGCCAAATTGTTTACCCTTCAAAGTTGATCCACTGGAAGGCAAAAAAAACACCTCATGAAGTAGTAGCCAATTTTCCTTATTTTAGGGGGAAAATTCCTTCCCGACTCCTATCAGCCAATCAGAATAACTCCCTAGATTAACAACTCATTTCCAGAAATCTAATAATTATAGCCTGTAATATTATTACACTCTGGAAATACAACCAGGCTACTCTTGAATTCTTTTAGTGAGTTCATCATCACCACCTTGTAACAGCGACTGCTGTGCGATGCTGTTCTCATGCTTACCACTGCGGTCCCGGGCGCCGTGCTCTTCGGTGATCAGTGGCCAGTGATTCCCAATTACCGCTGCAGTCCGGGACACTCTGTTTGTGTGAGTGATGTTGCTTCTGAGGATTCCGCTCCACAGCTTCCATTCAGCCCTGGACATAGCATGAGTTTGGCTGGTTTTATGTGTCACTGCTCTAAGGGTGGTACGCATCACTCCCTGGACTGGGCTGGGTTGGGTTAGGTGACCTCGCTGACCAACCCTGGCTATCCTACATATACTTAAGGGGCTCAGCCCTTTTCCCAGATGCCTGAGTGTTAAGGTCCTAGTCTGTTGCTAAAGAGCTTGATAAACACTTGTGTTCCTGACCTAGACTTTGTCCCTGGACTCCGCTTATTGTCTGATCCCTGCCTGCCTGCTTTGTCTCTCCCATTGCCAACCTGGATTTCCTGACCTGTACATGTGCCGCCTGCCCTGACCTTCTACCTGTCTGACTTCGCCTCTGCCTCATCCTTTGGATCCTGCTTTGTTGATCCTGGTAACGACCCTGCCTGTCTACCACGCCTGTACTGCTGGTACCTATCTCAGGTATCGTCTAGTCCGCCTGGACCAGATGCTACTGACTCTGGGACTGCTCTGGAGTGGCACCTGGCAACTACCCTAACAGCCCAAGTCTATCCTCACTATCAAAGGCTCTAGCGAAGACCAGGTAGTTGCATAGTCAAGCCCCTCCAGGGTACAGCCAGTCAGTGGCACAGTGGGTTCACATCCGCTGATCCGTGACACACCTCCTCTGGCAGAGAGTTCCATAGTCTCACTGGTCTTACAGTGAACAATCCCCTTCTACTGTCGGGTCCATATATATTTGGACACTGACACAAAGTTTGTTGTATAATGGACATGTACATAAGGTCCAGACTTTTAGCTTTCATTTGAGGGTATCCACATTAAAATTGGATGAAGCGTTTAGGAGTTTCAGCTCCTTTACATGTGTCACCCTGTTTTTAAAGGGACCAAAAGTAATTGGACAATTGTGGGCAGATGTGGTCAATTCTTTAATTATTTCATTCTCAATTAAGCACATAAAAGGCCTGGAGTTGTTTTGAGGTGTGGTGATTGCATTTTGAAGATCTTGCTGAGAAGTAAACATGCGTTCAAAGGAGCTCTCCATGCAGGTGAAACAAGCCATCCTTCATCTGCGAAAACAGAAAAAAAAAACTTCAGAGAAATTGCTACATTATTACAAGTGGCAAAATCTACAGTTTGATACATCCTGAGAAAGAAGGAAACCACTGGTGACCTCAACAATTCAAAAAGACCTGGACGCCCACGGAAGACACCAGTGGTGGGTGATCGCAGAATAATTACCATGGTGAAGAGAAACCCCTTCACAACAGCCAACCAAGTGAACAACACTTTCCAGGATATAGGCGTATCAATATTCAAATCTGCCATAAAGTGAAGACTGCATGAAAGTAAATACAGAGGGTTCACTGCAATGTGCAAGCCACTCATAAGCCTCAAGAATAAGAAGGCTAGATTAGACTTCACAAAAAAAAATCTTAAAAAACCAGCACACTTCTGGAAGATCATTCTGTGGACAGGTGAAACCAAGATCAACCTCTACCAGAATGATGGAAAGAAAAAAGTATGGCGAAGGCATGGTACAGCTCATGATCCAAAGCAAACCACATCATCTGTGAACATAGCGGGGCAATGTGATGGCTTGGGCATGCATGGCTGCCAGTGGCACTGGGTCCCTAGTGTTTAATAATGATATAACACAGGACAGAAGCAGCCAGATGAATTCTGGGGTTTTCAGAGACATATTATGTGCTCAAATCCAGCCAAATGCAGCCAAACTGATTGGTTGGCATTTCATAATATAGATGGACAATGACCCAAAACATGACCCAAGCCAAAGTAACTCAGGAGTTTATTAAAGCAAAGAAGTGGAATATTCTTGAATGGCCAAGTCAGTCACTTGATCTGAACCCAATAGAGCATGCATTTCACTGGTTAAAGACTAAACTTCAGACAGAAAGGCCCACAAACGAACAGCAACTGAAAACTGCTGCAGTAAAGGCCTGGCAGAGCATTAAAAAGGAGGAAACACAGCGCCTGGTGATGTCTATGAGTTCAAGACTCCAGGCAGTCATTGCCAACAAAGGGTTTTCAACCAAGTATTAGAAATTAACATTTTATTTACAATTATTTAATTTGTCCGATTACTTTTGATCCCATGAAATGAAGGGATTGAGTTTAAAAAATGCATTTTTATGCAATCATTTTGTTCAACCAACTGAATTAAAGCTGAAAGTCTGAACTTCAACTGCATTGTGGTAATGGACAGAACAAAAATTAGAAAAATGTTGTCTCTGTTCAAATATATATGGACCTAATTGTATTTTGGTGTAGAAACCTTCTTTGCTCTAGTGATAGTGGACACAATATTCTGTGTGCGGTCTGACTAGTGATTTATAAAGTGGTAGAACTATGTCCTCATCATGTACTGTACATCTATGCCTCTTTTGATGCAACCCATTATCTTTTTGGTCTTGGCAGCAGCTGCCTTACACTGGTTCCTACAGTTAAGTTTACTGTCAACTAAAATTCTAAGTCCATTTTCCATGTCAGTGATAGGCTACATGCACATGACCTTATGAGTTTTGCGGTCCGCAAAACACTGATCCGCAAAAAATACGGATGCCGTCTTTTTGAAATCCGTATAGCATCCGTTTTTTTTTGCAGATGCATTGTAACAATGCCTATCCTTGTCCGCAAAACGGACAAGAATAGGACATGCTCTATATTTTTTGTGGAGCTACGGAAGGGACATACGGATGCGGACAGCACATGATGCACTGTCCGCATTTTTTGCGGACCCATTAAAATGAATGGGTCCTCATTCAATCCGCCCAATTTTTTTTTACTGTGCAACTCCACTACAAGACCATTAATTAATATATTAAAGGAAATATGGCACAATACTGACCTCTGAGGTAGCCCACTAGTTACAGTGACCCGATCTGAGTGTGTACAGTTAATAACCACCCTCAGTTTTTTCACCAGTCCAAGCAGTCTCATTGTTTACACTAACCTTTTATGTGACACAGTAGCAAATGCCAAGGTCAAAGTACATGACATAGCTAGCTAATATGTAAGAGTCTCCTTTATAAATTCCAAATTCAAGAAAACTCTGTTCTCTAACTGTACAAAATATTTATTAACCCTTTCCCAACATCCGCCGTACATGTATGGCAGATGTCGGGTCTTTACAGATGGTGCCCACTCCGGAGTGGAGCAAATGCCATAGCCAATGGATGCCTGCTGTTTCATACAGCAGACACCTATGGCTAACATCTGTGATTACCACTAAGGCCGACTGCAGATATTTAACCCCTCAGATGCCATGGGTAAATGAGAGGGCTAAAACCTATAAGCGCACGTGGGTAAGGAACACCTCGCCCAGCCGGAGATTGGGGAAGGCGTTCATTTAAAGTAATGAGCCTGAGCCTGTACAAAACTTCCAGGCTCATTACTTGTAAATTACAGTTAAGGCCAGCAAGTGGCAGCACTGAACTGTAGAGATGTCGCGAACAGGAAATTATCTGTTCGCGAACGGCGAACGTGAATTTCCGCAAATGTTCACGAACGGGCGAACCGGGCGAACCGCCATAGACTTCAATAGGCAGGCAAATTTTAAAACCCACAGGGAATCTTTCTGGCCACAATAGTGATGGAAAAGTTGTTTCAAGGGGACTAACACCTGGACTGTGGCATGCCGGAGGGGGATCCATGGCAAAACTCCGTAGTTGACGCAGAGTCTGGTTTTAATCCATAAAGGGCATAAATCACCTAACATTCCTAAATTGTTTGGAATAACGTGCTTTAAAACATCCAGTGTGTGTATACGATAAGGTATGATGTTGTATCGATCAGGTAGTGTAAGGGTTACGCCCGCTTCACAGTGACAGACCAAACTCTCCGTTTAACGCACCGCAAACTCCCCATTTGCACAAAGTTAGATACCAAGCTAGCCATGTCCCGTTCCTTGTCCTCACTGACGTCATTGAAGGTCTCTTCCTCCACCCAGCCACGTACAACAACAAGGGTCCCCGAAAGGTGACAACAAGCCCCCTGGGACGCCTGCTGTGGTTGGTCTTCCACCTCCTCAAAAACACCTTCCTCCTCTGACTCCTCTTCTTCAGACTCCTCTCTCTGCGTTGCCACAGGTCCAGCAATCGACGACGACAAGGCTGCTTCTGGTGGTGATGGTGACCACAACTCTTCCTCTTCATGCTCATCTACGGCCTGATCCAGCACTCTTCGCAGGGCACACTCCAGAAAAAACGCATATGGGATAAGGTCGATGATGTTGCCTTGGGTTTGACTGACCTGGTTTGTCACCTCCGCAAAAGGACGCATGAGCCTACAGCCATTGTGCATGAGCGTTCAGTAACGCGGCCAAAAAATACCCAGCTCCTCCGAGGCTGTCCTCTTTTTTTTAAATAAAAAAAAATCTTACCAGTTTAATCTCTGTTTGGTCCCCTATCAGGGGCCGGTGTATGGAATAGATTTTAGGAACCAGGAGATGGAAAAAGATGGTTGGTTGGTCCTCTTACTTCCAATATGGGGCACTGCGCGTGCGCCGTTCAATGTACTGTGCCACCCTATATGAGTGGTGTGTTAAGTAGTACTATTCCTATCAGTTTAATCCCTGTTACGTCCCCTATGAGGGGCCGGTGTATAAAATAGATTTTAGGAACCGGGAGATGGAAAAAGATGGTTGGTCGGTCCTCTTACTTCCAATTTGGGGCACTGCGCGTGCGCCGTGCAATGTACTGTGCCACCCTATATGAGTGGTGTGTTAAGTAGTA
Organism: Bufo bufo; assembly: GCF_905171765.1. NCBI lineage: Eukaryota > Metazoa > Chordata > Amphibia > Anura > Bufonidae > Bufo > Bufo bufo. The sequence continues at coordinate 432,142,312 of NC_053393.1, forward strand.
CTATTCTTATCAATTTAATCGCTGTTACGACCCCTATCAGGGGACGTGTATCGAATAGATTTTAGACAACCGCAAAGAGTTGTCAATAGTTGACACACTCATGACATAAATTTTATTCCTCTATGCGTCAATCTTGGTGTAGTGATGACTGTGCTCGTGCGCACGTTTGGGAGATTGCAGGCGATGGCGGTTTTCAAAGCCGATGGTTGTGCTGAGGTAGTTCAGTGACAGTTAAGTGACCCAGAAAGCAATGATTCTGCAGTGTGGGCCCATTGTTGGCCTAGTAGGCTTTAATGATCACCTTAGATGATCACAAAGAAAATTAATGTTTTTTCTATGTAAAATTATCCAGCCGATCGCTTTTGGTCTGTTCACAATGAAGCAACGACCTTATCATCTGGGGTTGTGCCAACATTGCCAACACACTCATAGAGGTGATCACTTCATTGTGATACGCAAGCCCCTTCACCACAACAAGGTAAGGATCACGAAGGGGAATTGACACATGTATGTGCCTTTTTTTTTGTTTTGTTTTTGCAGCCACAGTGCAGCACCAGAGGCCAGAAGAATTAGGCATGTACACATGCCTGAAAAATCAGGTATTGATGTTTTCCAGGCAGAAAGTGCATTAAAACATTGCGGCTTGAACCCTAGTTGGTGGCAGAGAAGTCCCGCAAGTCAACGATTAAATACAGCAGCGTGTGGACCATTTTTAGCCCAAGGCATCTCATCAGGCCTTTTTTAGTCAAATACATGCCCCACTGTCAGTCCCTTCGGGATCCATGCCTTATTCATCTTAATAAAAGTGAGGTAATCTAGACTTTTTTGACCTAGGCGACTTCTCTTCTCATTGACAATACCTCCTGCTGTGCTGAAGGTCCTTTCTGACGGGACACTTAAAGCAGGGCAGGCCAGAAGTTCTATCGCAAATTGGGATAGCTCAGGCCACAGGTCAAGACTGCACACCCAGTAGTCAAGGGGTTCATCGCTCCTCAGAGTGTCGATATCTGCAGTTAAGGCGAGGTAGTCTGCTACCTGTCAGTCGAGTAATTCTCTGAGGGTGGACCCCGAAGGGCTGTGGCGATGCGTAGGACTTAAAAAGCTCCGTATGTCCTCCATCAACAACACGTCTGTAAAGCGTCCTGTCCTTGCCGGTGTGGTCATGGTAGGAGGAGGATTACTTTCACCTCTTCCCCTGTTAGATTCCCGTTGTGCTGTGACATCTCCCTTATACGCTGTGTAAAGCATACTTTTTAACTTGTTTTGGAACTGCTGCATCCTTTCCGACTTCTGGTAATTTTGTAACATTTCAGCCACTTTCTGCTTATACCGGGGGTCTAGTAGCGTGGCCACCCAGTACAGGTTGTTCTCCTTCAGCCTTTTTATACGAGGGTCCCTCAACAGGCATGACAGCATGAAAGACCCCATTTGCACAAGGTTGAATGCTGAGCTACTCATGTCCCGTTCCTCATCCTCACTGATCTCATTGAAGGTCTGTTCCTACCCCCAGCCACGTACAACACCACGGGTACCAGATAGGTGACAACGAGCACCCTGGTATGCCTGCTGTGGTTGGTCTTCCTCCTCCTCAAAGCCACATTCCTCCTCTGACTCCTCTTCCTCAGACTCCTCTTCCAGCGTTGCCGCAGGTCCATCAAGCGATGATGATAAGGCTGTTTCTGGTGGTGATGGTGACCACAACTCTTCCTCTTCCTCTTCACGCTCATCTACGGCCTGATCCAGCACTCTTTGCAGGGCACGCTCCAGGAAGAAAACAAATGGGATGATGTCGCTGATGGTGCCTTCGGTACGACTGACTAGGTTTGTCACCTCCTCAAAAGGACGCATGAGCCTACAGGCATTGCGCATGAGCGTCCAGTAACGTGGCAAAAAAATACCCAGCTCTGCAGAGGCTGTCCTAGCACCCCGGTCATACAAATACTCGTTGACGGCTTTTTCTTGTTGGAGCAGGCGGTCAAAAATTAGGAGTGTTGAATTCCAACGTGTCGGGCTGTTGCAAATCAAGCTCCTCACTGGTATGTTGTTTCGTCGCTGTATATCGTAAAAGTGCGCCATGGCCGTGTAGGAACGCCTGAAATGGCCACACACCTTCCTGGCCTGCTTGAGGACGTCCTGTAAGCCTGTGTACTTATGCACAAAGTAAAAGAAAGTGACTAAACAAGTCAAAGAGGTTACACCCCTATAAGAAGCGCCAAACCCAAAAGTGTATCAGAGAAAAAAACAAAGTGATCCAAAGATAAATAGCTAAAAATGAGGGTTGGGTGTCCATCCTAATACAGGGTGACTCAAGCAGAAGGGGGAGTCAGTGAACAATAAACACACTACTAGAGCATACCTATAATAACAGTTAGTGAAATGAATCACATATATTAACCATATAAAGGTATATTGGAATAACCAAAGATAATAATCAACTCACTTCACGGGGGGTGGCCAGCTGGATAAAGTCAAGACACCAGCATGGACCAATAACCCCCCAGCCAGGAGCACCTGCAGAGTCTTCAAAACTGATAGTTGCCCAGTATGAAAAAAAGGCTTCACCTCAGTAATATTGTTGAAGGCTTTGGCTTCTTTAATGTAGAAAAATGGCTCATAAAAAAGGCTCAACGCGTTTCTGGGTATGAAAACCCCTTCATCAGGAACAGGTATAGATAGACATATGCATATAATAAGGTTATTATATGGCCACCCCCCGTGAAGTGAGTTGATTATTATCTTTGGTTATTCCAATATACCTTTATATGGTTAATATATGTGATTAATTTCACTAACTGTTATTATAGGTATGCTCTAGTAGTGTGTTTATTGTTCACTGACTCCCCCTTCTGCTTGAGTCACCCTGTATTAGGATGGACACCCAACCCTCATTTTAAGCTATTTATCTTTGGATCACTTTGTTTTTTTCTCTGATACACTTTTGGGTTTGGCGCTTCTTATAGGGGTATAACCTCTTTGACTTGTTTAGTCACTTTTATTTACTTTCATTTACACACTGATCTCTTTCAGTGTGAACACCCCTTTCAGCTGCCTCCCCTGCTACACTTGATTTTCTTGCCTCTTTTTTCTTGTTCTCCATCCACTGGCGCCTCTAGTTATATCCTATCACTTGGAGTCATCCACTAGATTGGATTAACCCTCACTTTTTTTCTTTTCTTTTTACCCATTTACTTATGCACAAAGCGTTGTACGATCATATTGAACACATGTGCCATGCACGGCACATGTGTCAACTTGCCCAAATTCAATGCCGCCAACAAATTGCTTCCATTGTCGCACACCACTTTGCCGATCTCCAGTTGGTGCGGGGTCAGCCAATGATCCACCTGTGTGTTCAGGGCGGACAGGAATGCTGGTCCGGTGTGACTCTCTGCTTTCAGGCAAGTCAACCCCAAGACGGCGTGACACTGTCGTATCCGGGATGTGTGAATAGCCCCTGGGGAGATAGGGGGGGTGCAATTTATGTGGAGCAAGACGCAGCAGCAGAAGAGGACTCAGCCGAGGAGGTTAGCGAAGAGGATGCAGTAGGAGGAATAGAGGAGGTGGCAGCAGGCCTGCCTGCAAGTCGTGGCGGTGTCACCAACTCCTCTGCAGAGCCACGCATTCCATGCTTGGAAGCCGTCAGTAGATTTACCCAATGCGCAGGGTACTTGATATACCTGCCCTGACCGTGCTTTGCAGACCAGGTATCAGTGGTCATATGGACCCTTGCCACAACACTGTGTGCCAGACATGCTATGACTTCCTTTTCCACAATAGAGTACAGGTTGGGGATTGCTTTTTGTGAAAAAAAAATTTGTCCGGGTACCTTCCACTACGGTGTCCCAATAGCTACAAATTTTTTGAAGGCCTCAGACTCCACCAGCTTGTATGGTAAAAGCTGGTAGGCTAAGAGTTCCGACAAGCCAGCTGTCTCTGTGACATTGGCTTCTTACGCTCAAACATTTCCTTGACAGACACCTGACTGTGGGCAGATGAGCAGGAACTCCTGAAGCTGAGAGGCGGCGTGGCAGGTGGTTGAGAGGGGGCAAGGAGGACAGCAGTGGTTGACATGGCTGAAGAGGCTGGACCAGGAGGAGGATGGTGGCTTTGAGTTTGTGTGCTGCTTGTACTCATCATGTGTTGATCCCATAGGCGTTTGTGATGTGAGATCATGTGCCTTCGCAAAGCAGTTGTACCTAGGTTGGTGTTGAACTTCCCACGACTCAGTTTCTTTTGGCTCAGGTTGCAAATGGCATTGCTGTTATCAGAGGCAGACCCACAAAAAAAATGCCACACTGCTGAGCTTTGCAATGACGGCATTCTGGTGGTGGCAACAGCATGCGTTGATTGGCGTGCTGTCTGGCTGACCCCGGGTGCCGATACATGCTGTCCGACTGTGCCACTAGCTCCTTGCGATGATCTCCCCCTGCTTCCAACTCGTCTCCTCCTCCTCTCTGTCTCCCCATCTGAACTTTCCCCCTGTTCTTCTTCTCTTCGAGTGGGCACCCACGTGACATCCACGGACACATCGTCATCATCAACCGCTTCACTGGTATCTGACAACTCAGCAAAGGAAGCAGCAGCGGGTACAACATCATCATCATCACACCGTACGTCCATGTGTGTAATGCTGCCTGACTGAGACATATCCCTGTTATCTACATCCTCTTGCAATAATAGTTGCGCATCACTCATTTCTTCCAACTGATGTGTAAATAACTCCTCTGACAGATCAAGTGAAGCGGCTGTGGTGCTAGTGTTGGTGGTGGTGGCGGGCGGGCGAGTGGTAACTTGAGAGGTGCCCGAAGCTGAGCTGGAGGAGGATGGTGCGTCAAGGTTCCGAGCGGAAGCTGTAGAAGATTGGGTGTCCTGTGTAAGCCAGTCAACTATGTCCTCAGAACTTTTCGAGTTCAGGGTACGTGGCCTCTGAACACTGGGCATTATTCTAGGGCCAAAGGAAATCACAGCACCACGACCACGATGGCCCCTGCGGGGTGTCCTGCCTCTGCCTATCATTTTTTTTTTATTAGTGGTACTATGCGTGCAAGGTACTGTGCCACCCTATATGAGTGGTGGGCAGTGGGCACAGTACAGTCTGTGGGCCTGACACACACTGGCAGGCAACTGCAATTATATTACAGAGAAAAAATTAAATGACTTTTTGATCTGCAAGGTACTGTGCCACCCGATATGAGTGGTGGGCAGTAGGCACAGTACAGTCTGTGCGCCTGACACTCACTGGCAGGCAAATGCAATTATATTACAGAGAAAAAATGTTATGACTTTTTTATCTGCAAGGTACTGTGTCACCCGATATGAGTGGTTTGCACACAGTACAGTCTGTGGGCCTGACACACACTGGCAGGCAACTGCAATTATATTACAGAGAAAAAATTAAATGACTTTTTTATCTGCAAGGTACTGTGCCACCCGATATGAGTGGTGGGCACTGGCAGTGGGCACAGTACAGTCTGTGGGCCTGACACATACTGGCAGGCAACTGCAATTATATTAAAGGGTAAAAATGTAATGACTTTTTTATCTGCAAGGTACTGTGCCACCCGATATGAGTGGTGGGCAGTGGGCACAGTACAGTCTGTGCGCCTGACACTCACTGGCAGGCAAATGCAATTATATTACAGAGAAACAATTTAATAACTTTTTTATCTGCAAGGTACTGTGCCACCCGATATGAGAGGTGGGCACTGGCAGTGGGCACAGTACAGTCAGTGGGCCTGACACACACTGGCAGGCAACTGCAATTATATTACAGAGAAAAAATGTATTGACTTTTTTATCTGCAAGGTACTGTGCCACCCGATATGAGTGGTGTGCACACAGTACAGTCTTTGGGCCTGTGGCCTCTCACACACGGGCAGGCAACTGCAATATATATATATATATATATATATATGTATTAAGGCAGATTGCCTGGATTTGTGGGAGGGGCTGAGGTCCGCCTCCAGCCTATTTAGGGCACTCCCCTTACCTGGCTCCTGCATCATTGAGGTCTGAGCTTTTGAGAGGGGAGGTCGCTTGTGGAGTGTCTGGAGAGTTACCTGCGAGTCGCTGATTTTCTGGGAGTTTTTCGTTGCCATCAGTTCTGGATTTGGAGCATTTCGGTTCTATTTTTCCGGCTTTACTCAGGTTCACTGTGTGTCACGTTTGCCCGTTAAACTGCGAGTCATCCATACGGTGCAGCCGGGGCCTCACGGTTGCCCCCTGTACTGGTTCATTTCATTTCATCATACGCTGCACCAATGTCACTGTTTTCTCGTACAAGTCACCAGTATTTAATTTCTGTCACGCCTTGTTCATGCACAAATTTGTCTACACCGTACCACTATTCCGGTCGGCACCCTTGCGGCAGGCATGCAGTCGTTCCTGGGCAATCCCCCATTTCTGTTCATTTCATTTCACCAAACGCTGCACTAATGTCACAGCTTTCTCGCCCAGGTCACCAGCATTTCATTTCTGTCATGTCTTGTTCATACATAAATTTGTCTGCACCGTATCACCACTCCGGTCAACACCCCTGCTGCATGCAGGCAGTGGTTTTCTGAGTCATCCATACGGTACAGGCAGGGCCTCACGGTTGCCCCCTGTACCGGTTCATTTCATTTCATCATAACCTGCACCAATGTCCCGGTTTTTCTCATATAAGTCACCAGTATTAATTTCTGTCACGCCTTGTTCATGCGCAATTTGTCCACACCGTACTACGATTCCGGTCAACACCTCTGCAGCATGCGGCAATGGTTTTTGGCCTAATCCCCCATTTCTGTTTCATTTCATTTCATGGACGCTGCGCTAATGTCACGGATTTCTCAGTCACCAGCATCTCATTTTGTCATGTCTTGTTCAAGCAATCCCACAGAAACAACACTGCGGTCAGCACCCCTGTGGTTCCAGGCTCATTCCCCATTTCTTTTTCAGTCCATATCACCCCACAATCACCCACATTCATGCCCCCCCCCCCTCATGTTCATGTGCACGGCTGCAGGAGCACAAATGCGTATGAGTCATTCATACGGTACAGGCAGGCCCTCACGGTTGCCCCTGTACCGGTTCATTTCATCAATGCGCACCAATGTCACGGTTTCATACAAAGTCACCAGTATTCATTTCTGTCACACCTGTTCATGCGCATTTGTTCACAAACCGTACCACCATTTCGGTCAACAGCTCTGCAGCAGGCGGCCAATGGTGCCTGGATCAATCCCCCATTTCTGTTGTTTATATCACACACGCTGCACCCATGTCACGGCTTCTCGCAGCAATCACCGGCAGCTCATTGCTCATGCCTATTCTGGCGTCTCCCCACAGGACCGTCACTCCGGTCAGCTCCCTGATGGTTCCAGCCCCATTCCCCATTTCTGGTTATTTCATTCCACCCCTCAACATCCAACATTCATGCCCTCCTCCCCCCCCCCCCTCCTCGTATTCATGTACACAGCACAGGGGCCAGCTGCGGTACACCCGGCACACCCCCCATTCATTTCAACCTCCACTGGGCTTACCGCTGCACAGACATCCCCTCCCCACCGCCTCCTGCCTGTTTTGCCGCTCCTCCTGCCGCGCGGCCGATGGCGCCCGGCCGCGTCCTGGTGCCTGGTCTGCGCATGCGCGGCCGGGGTTCTGCGCATGCGCGGCGATTTCGTCGGCGCATGCGCGGTGTCCCGGCGGCCGTGGGGGGACTCCGGACGAATGGGGTCAAAATAAATGGCTTTTATTTTCATATGCTCCAAAATGTTACTCCTTACAAACAATCACATAAACTTCCAAGCATGATCCACATGATTCACTTAACTTCGCCAGCAACGTTCATGGCCCCCCCCCCGTGTATTTACGTGCGCAGCTACAGGGGCCAGGGGCGGTGCAACCGGCACACCCCCTATTCATTTCAACCTCCTCTGGGCTGACCGCTGCACAGACATCCCCTCCCAACCGCCTCCTGCCTGTTTTACCGCTCCTCCTGCCGCGCGGCCGATGGCGCCCGGCCGCGTCCTGGTGCCTGGTCTGCGCATGCGCGGCCGGGGTTCTGCGCATGCGCGGCGATTCCGTCGGCGTGTGCGCGGTGTCCCGGTGGCCGTGCGCGCCGCATCTGATGCGGGGGGCCGCCGTCGGACGGCAGGGGGGCCTTCCAGCGCGCCCCTCCAAGTCATATATCACCCCAGCAGCCCCAACAAAAGCTCAGGGGGCGCCGGACACACAGGGGGCCCCTCCTGCGCAGGTTGCAGGGGGGGCTTCCAGCACGCCCCTCCAAAGTCAAACATCACCCCAGCAGCCCCACACAATAATTAAAAAAAAAAAAAAAACAGGGGGGAGGAGTTATCGTCTGGTTACTAATAAAGAAAAGGAAAAAAAAAAAAGGGGGGGGAAGAGATATCAGCTGGTCACCGGAAAAAAAAAAAAAATTAAAAATTAAAGGACACAGACCAATACGTTCCATTGGATTGCAAAACGCACATTCCCACTTGTGCACGGCCATGCGCCACGCGCTGGTCTCTTCTCACACCGGGCGCAAGCTATCATTTCATGAACAACCGTCATGATCCTCCGGGTCATGCATATGTACCATGTACATTGTCACATTTCATCACACTATTTTATGTCTACCCTCCCCCTTTTTTTCAGGCGGTCAACCTATATTGTATTTTGCACTACCATGTATCCGGAGAATTTTTCTTACCACCAGGTACGTTCACCTGCTCATTAACAAAAGTCTTCCTTACATTTCGAATAATCCTGTTAGGGTCAGCGTGCTGGCTTTAGGGGCACCATCATCCCACTAGGTTACCCCCTTCTTGGCTTCGCCAGCCGTTAGTGGTCCCGCGAGGCCGACACCCCGCCTCAAACGTACAGAGGCACCCGCCCAACGCGCCACCTCGTTAGTAAGCCGCCTCGCGTGTTGCATAGAGAGGGCCTCACCTGTCACTCCCTTCCCCTAGTCCTGTCTTACAGTCACCGAGAGGCCAACGCTCCTGCCACTACCACAAGTGGCCTCATTAACCCCTCACGCCAAATCATAGGTAGAGCCTCTCAAGCCGCTTGGCAAATTAGCAGGGCCTCATCTGTCACCATGCAAGTATAATTTTTTCGCCGTCCGGCCTAGCTAGCTTGCCAGCACGATCCTGTGTTTCCCCAAGCTAATCAACTGTTTTCTTTTACTATGTCTCTGGAAGGGATAGAGAACTTCTCCCTACCTGGCACCCTGCTAGATCCGTCACTGCTACCCAGGGAGACGGTCTAGCCAGTCCAGCACCCATCAGATCCTGGACAATCCCGCGCATAACGACGGAGTTAAGGTGACGGCATGTTCCCTTCCCCGCCACGGCGAGGGAAGCAGAGCTTTTCCGGCTGCTGCACACGCCAATCGATAACAGGGAGGCAGGGGAAGGACCTAGCCAGTCCAGCACAGGGGATATACATACCATGCTGTCCTCCCTAAATGTCATCCATGTCTAAAGTCAACGCCAGGTTGGAGAGGCTGGAATCGGTCACCGCGACCCTCTCCGTGGCAGGGCCACCACCGGCAGCGTCACCGGCGCCGGCCGGATTGCCAGTGATCACGTTGACCGTTAGCCTGGAGGACCAAGAAGTCAGCCCGGCGCACATAATACCGGAGGAAGAACCTGGGGTACCCATCGCCACCAAGAAGACAGAAGGGCCAGACACGGTCATCACCTTTCCTAGGTACCCAGTTGGATTCAGCCTCAATGCAAGCCAGTTTGCCATCCGGGAAGATCCAGGACATTCTCGCCCACATAGACAACTACCTTCAACTCAGCACCGGCAACCGCAAACAACTGCAGTCCCTGCTGGGCTCCCTGATCTTTGCCATGAGCATCCACCTCAGGGTCGCTTATTTATATCACGGCTCCTGCACCTCTCCCCTTTTTTCCTACACGACTCGCACAGGTTGTCCCTGGATGCCCACGCTGCAGGCAGGTCGGGGCATGTGGGGGAGATTTCTGTCCACCTGGAATGGCGGGAGCTTGTTTCTCCCTCAGCCGTCGGACTCTTCCCCCTCTATCTGGTCAGATGCGGCATCTACCACAGGCTTCGCGGCCATTTTTGGGAACGATTGGCCAGCGGTCCGGGGTTTGGAAGGATTCTCCACTGCCTCAGCGCTTTTCAAGACCTACCCCATCGTGGCGGCTGCCTTAGCATGGGGTCATTCATGGGCAAACATGTCGGTCCGGTGCTATTCAGACAACCATACGACCTGCCAGTTCATCAACAGGATCGTTCCAAATCTCTCACAATCGTGAGGTTTCTGCGGAGACTTCCTTGGTTGGCCGCTTGCAATAATTTCTTCTTACATTGTTTCCATGTCCCGGGGGGGTGTGCAATACGGCAGCTGACAATCTGTCTTGCGTCAAATTTCAGGCATTTCATCAAGCTCTCCCATCAGCGTCACCCACGGCCTCCATCACTCCATCATTTCAAACAGCTCATTCTGGATTAGAAGGCATCATGCGGCATAGCCAGTCTTTGTCCCACTTAGCACTATCAGACAATACACATAGAACATACAACAGAGCGTTCACACCATTCAACAGGTCCCTGTTGGAACACAACATCACGCACCCTTTTGTCATGACGTCTCTTCCGGGGTTGGCTTCTTTTTGCCACCTCAAACTCAAATGTCATACAACACCATCAAACTATATCTCACTGGCATTTCAACATCATATGCTAATCATACACCCCAATAACATCAGCTTCATGTCCTCGCACCAGATCAAATCCATACTCAGTGGTATTCAGGAAACGGAACCCGCACGTCCAGCCCAGAGGCTACCCATAATCAATCATATCTTCAAAGCATTATCCGACTTGCTGGACGCCACGCCTCTTGAAACAGATACCAACTCCATCATCAAAACGGCAATTTACTTGGCCTTCTACGGATTCCTGAGTTCCGGGAAATTCACTACAGCCTCCACGACCCGAACCTCACCTTGTCTTCTTGTCTCCCACTTGTCAAAACACATGGTTCACTACATCCTGTCCTTACCTCACTCCAAGAATAGTCAGCACTTACCCGTCAACATTTCATATTACCCCACGCACAACAGATGGTGTCCAGTCAGGGTCCTGGATGCTTACAATCAGCGTCACAAGTTCTACCCTCTCAACCGCTACTTCAACTACATGGTTCGGTACTCACCACCACCACCTTCATGACCCATGCCGGGTCATCCCTCACACAACTAGGCCTCAACGCAGCCAACTACTCAGGGCACTCCTTTCGCATTGGAGCCACGTTCACGGCCTCCAGTGCCAACATCCTCACTCATGTCATCAGGGAATTGGGGCGCTGGGAGTCATCCGCTTACGCGCAATACATTCCCAATCCAACACAAGAGTTAAGAGTGGCTTTCCAAAACATGTCGGGTCAAGCTATTGATACATCAATTGGCTACAATAAACTGGTTATTTCCATTTTTGCCCTCTTCTTTCTCAGGCCTATCTCATCCTCGGTTTCGGCACACCACAACCGACTGCACTCATTCCCTGCTTTCCCAGGGCTCTTCACTGTACTACTGTAAGCCCCTTACACAAATATATATATATATATATATAAATAAATAAATAAAATAAAAAAAGCAGACTGATGTACCAGCCCTACAAAGGGCTTTTTGGGGTGCTGTCAGGACGCTGTCCTTACAGCAGATGAGTCTTTGAGGACTGGAGTGGACACAGAACACTGGCCTAGCTAACGATTTCCCTATTAATTCAGCAGCAGCACTCTCCCTGCTCTAACTAACACTGCAGCTTCAGAATGAATCTAAGATGGATGCTGTCATTGCTTTTTGATAGGAGGTGGGAGGGTCTGGGAGGAAGGGTCTGCTGATTGGCTGGAATGTGTCTGCTGACTGTGAGGTACAGGGTCAAAGTTTGCTCAATGATGACGTATAGGGGGCGGACAGAACATCGCATATGTTCGCCCGCCGCGGTGAACGCGAACAAGCGATGTTCGCCGGGAACTGTTTGCCGGCGAATAGTTCGGGACATTATACTGAATTGTAATATAGTGATTTCTGTGTAGAATAATGGAGCAAATTCAATTATTCTATACAAATTGCAATCTGATGATTGCAAGGTGGGGTCCAATTGGGGACCTTACAAAAATGTTAAAAATGTTTTTAAAGATCTAAAAAAAAAAAATGCATTTAACCTCTCCCTTTCCTAAAATAAATAGACAACTTAAAAAAATAACATCATGGGCATTGCCGCATGCAAAAACGCCCGTACTATTATAAACATAATAAAACTTATCCAATACATTGAATGAAGTTTTTTCATCACTTTACTTCCCCAAAAATTTTTATGAAAAGTGATCAAAAAGTCATACACACCCCAATATGATACTACCAAAAACTACAGATCATCCCACAAAAAATGAGCCTTCACATATCTCCGTTGACATAAAGTTATGGGAGTTGGAATACGGCGATGACAAGAAATTTTTTTATTTTTTCAAATGTTTATATTTTTTCTGTTCGTTTTTTAAAGTTCGTTTTGCCGGATAGTGCACGCTGTAAAAACAAATGCCATAAAACTGTGGCAGAATTTCATTTCTTTTTTCAAATTCCACCCATTTGGAATTTTTTTTCCTGCTTTCCATTACATTTTAATCAAAATGTATCAACTTGTCCTGCAAAAAACAAGCCCCCATACGGCTATGTGAATAGAAAAATAAAAAAAAAATGGCTCTGGGAGGCAGTGAGCGAAAAAACAAAAGCACAAAAATGGAAAATCGTTGCGTCATGAAAGAGTTAATACATGTTTGCAATGTGTTTTGGCAATGCCATTCTCTAGGTCATAGGCAGTTTATGGCTTACAGTCTAAAAGTCTGCATAGTAATGTTCAGGATGTCAGTATCCCAACACAGGTGGATCAATGACATCTCTACATCATGCCACCTGCGTTGGAAGGCTGACTCCAGAGGTCAGAAGAGGTTTCCATCACTTATTGCAGAATGAAGGTAAATTGAGTAAAGATTAAAGATTATTATTTTGGATGGGAGGAACTACAAACCGGATTCCAAAAAAGTTGGGACACTATACAAATCGTGAATAAAAAAAGAATGCAATGATGTGGAGGTGGCCAACTTCTAATATTTTATTCAGAATAGAACATAAATCACGGAACAAAAATTTAAACTGAGAAAATGTACCATTTTAAGGGAAAAATATGTTGAATCAGAATTTCATGGTGTCAACAAATCCCCAAAAAGTTGGGACAAGGCCATTTTCACCACTGTGTGGCATCTCCCCTTCTTCTTACAACACTCAACAGACGTCTGGGGACCGAGGAGACCAGTTTCTCAAGTTTAGAAATAGGAATGCTCTCCCATTCTTGTCTAATACAGGCCTCTAACTGTTCAATCGTCTTGGGCCTTCTTTGTTGCACCTTCCTCTTTATGATGCGCCAAATGTTCTCTATAGGTGAAAGATCTGGACTGCAGACTGGCCATTTCAGTACCCGGATCCTTCTCCTACGCAGCCATGATGTTGTGATTGATGCAGACTGTGGTCTGGCATTATCTTGTTGAAAAATGCAGGTTCTTCCCTGAAAGAGATGACGTCTGGATGGGAGCATATGTTGTTCTAGAACCTGAATATATTTTTCTGCATTGATGGTGCCTTTCCAGACATGCAAGCTGCCCATGCCACACGCACTCATGCAACCCCATACCATCAGAGATGCAGGCTTCTGAACTGAGCGTTGATAACAATTTGTGTTGTCCTTGTCCTCTTTGGTCCGGATGACATGGCGTCCCAGATTTCCAAAAAGAACTTTGAATCGTGACTCGTCTGACCACAGAACAGTCTACCATTTTGCCACACTCCATTTTAAATGATCCCTGGCCCAGTGAAAACGCCTGAGCTTGTGGATCTTGCTTAGAAATGGCTTCTTCTTTGCACTGTAGAGTTTCAGCTGGCAACGGCGGATGGCACGGTGGATTGTGTTCACTGACAATGGTTTCTGGAAGTATTCCTGAGCCCATTCTGTGATTTCCTTTACAGTAGCATTCCTGTTTGTGGTGCAGTGTCGTTTAAGGGCCCGGAGATCACGGGCATCCAGTATGGTTTTACGGCCTTGACCCTTACGCACAGAGATTGTTCCAGATTCTCTAAATCTTCGGATGATGTTATGCACAGTTGATGATGATAGATGCAAAGTCTTTGCAATTTTTCGCTGGGTAACACCTTTCTGATATTGCTCCACTATCTTTCTGCGCAACATTGTGGGAATTGGTGATCCTCTACCCATCTTGGCTTCTGAGAGACACTGCCACTCTGAGAAGCTCTTTTTATACCCAATCATGTTGCCAATTGACCTAATTAGTGTTAATTGGTCTTTCAGCTCTTCGTTATGCTCAAATTTACTTTTTTCCAGCCTCTTATTGCTACTTGTCCCAACTTTTTGGGGATTTGTTGACACCGTGAAAATTGGAATCAACGTATTTTTCCTTTAAAATGATACATTTACTCGGATTAAACGTTTGATCTGTCATCTACGTTCTATTACAAATAAAATATTGACATTTGCCATCTCCACATGATTGCATTCAGTTTTTATTCACAATTTGTTTAGTGTCCCAACTTTTTGGGAATCCGGTTTGTATAAACAATAAAGTGGCACTGTAAACAAAGTGATGGTGGTACAAAGGATGAGGGGATACTATAAAATATGACAGGACAATAAATGAAGAGAGGGCACTATAATAGATTAGATGGTACTATTAGGGACTCGGGGGCACTGTAAAAGTTGAGACGGAGCACTTTTTGTAGGGGATGGATAACTATATTTATGACCCCATTATATTTTAGCTATAGAAATTAAAGGAATTGTGAAACACAGCAGCTACAATACTAGGGGCAAATGGAACAATAACAAGCAAAGTAGTTGGGGTATCAGCAGGATGGAGCATTTTTGTAGGTTGGTAAAAGATAGGAGGATGCTGAAAACAAAGAACCAAAGATGTCTGTGTTGCTGTCTTGAAGAAGTCATCATGGTGGTCTGAGACAAATTGAATGACTCCAATCAGAGAAATTAACTGTGAGTCAGATTTTATTGCACATAAATTACTTATTCGAGCTGCAGAGTGTCAATGCAGAACTGTATCTATAACAGGGTCCCTGTATGAGGGTAATGCTGTTTTTTGTATACAGATTTTTACCACTATGTAGTGGTAGTGGTAATGGTAGTGGTCATATTGTAAGAGTAATATTTGTGCCTTGTGCAGTGGTATCATTGGTGATATTGGTCTTTGTATAGTGAGTGTGGTTAAGTATAAAGGTAATATGCAATCACTGTATGGTAATAGTTGGTAGTGGTATCATTTCATAATGATATATGTATGTACATTAATTGTGTGGGTGGGGGGCATAATTCTAGAGGTTTGTGATCTTTTAAACCACTAGAAGTCAACTTCTGCACACCTGCTTCTGACTGTATTATAGCAGTATTGAATCGACTGTTATGTTAGTACATTTTTTCAACATTTGGCGGGAGGTTGACATCATGGCATAGGGTGGGGAGCATTATGTTATATTGTCTGGGTACAGAACCTGTTGTTAAAAATTTTAATCCCAGTGCCTAGCTATAAATTTATTTCATTTTACATGACTCTTTTTTTTTTTCTCCTTACAGAGTTACTATGTTTTCTTAGGTAAAAACATTCCCGAATAAATATAGTTATTATGCATTGAAATTTTATTTTAAGAAATCAAAGGAAAGGATGCAGTTCTAACATGATCCTTTCCTGTGACTGATATGTTATATCCAGCGCATAAATTGTGTATTAATGGTAAAGCATTTACTGTAAGTTATGGAATATATCACTTTCATATTAGTTTTATCATATGTTTCAAATTGTAAAGTTGTCCCGCACTTGTGTGTTTGAATGCAGATTATTGAAAAAGAGAAGAAAACATTTTTGTTGTTAAACTGTCCTGGAGTATAAATGTACCTGACAAAATATTGACTTTAGCTACTGATAGTAATCTAACAGGAAAAGGCCAGCTTAGAAAAACAGCAAGGGAAGTCTTTGAAAGTCCATTTCAAATAGCAGAATGACATATTTTATGCACAGTTTTACACACATTTGCCTTTATTTGCATTGGTTTTCATTTTATGAAATACATATAAACTGTACATCCTGGTGAGGTATGACTACGACGCTAACTTCCATTACATTCACTTGAAAAGTCCTTCATGTCAGTAAACTTTTTCCACTCCCTTAGATTAAGGTATCATAATTGAGACCTTTAAATATGTTAACAGCATTACAATCTATCTTTTGCACAATTACATTCAGGGAATTGTAATGCTCTGTCAGCAGTTGAAGGAAATCCCTTAAAACTTGTTTTTGTTAATAAAGCTGTCACGAAACATCCAGATAAATTACTCACATGCTGAAATAGTTCATTGTAATGTAAATATACTCATTTCCCTATAGTGGCGCTCATTATTGCCACATTAGGTGACGTTGAAGGAGTGTATTCCTAATGGACTGAGATTGTAGAGTGTATGAAACAGTTCTTAGGTTTTTGAAGCGTACAGTGCTGTGTATAAGTATTTTATGCTTAGAGATGTCCCCTCTTATTGATGATTGTTACAAAAAATGTTTCTGTTATAAAATAAAATTAGATATTAGAGAAAAGGAACCTGAGTGGGCACAGATTTTGAATTGTTATTCTATTGAATATATGTGAAAAAGTAACAGCAGGAAATTAGCAGAATAATTCTAAACCGATTCCTCCTATAGGTTGATATTAGCTTTATATATCACTGTTGAAGTATTTTAGTCCACAGCATTAGAGATGAGCGAATCGAAGTTGACAAAGTGGAATTTGATCCGAATTTCAGGAAAAATTAAATTCGCACCAAATTCTAATTTCCTCACGCTTAGTGGTAATGAATCAAATTTTTTCCTAAAATGGCTGCTGCACGTGTTAGGACATGGAGCAAAGAACTCTGGGAACGAGGAATCACCCACAATGCCATGCATGCAACCAATCGGTAGCCAGCCAGCCCCTGTGATATCACAGCCCTATAAATAGCCTCAGCCATCTTGGATTCAGCCATTTTCCAGTATACTAAGTGCAAGGAGAGACGTTAGCAGGTGCTTGAGAAAGTGGTAGAAAAGACTTTCAAACTTTTTTTGAGCTAAATAGAAGTTCAAGGAAAGATCATTAGAAGTGTAGGGAAAAGATAGGAAAGAATTATTACACACTATAAAAGGAGAACAGGGTCCAATAGGGGAGTTTACAGCCTGGGTAATAGGAGCAATCCAATTACACCTTGCTGCACTGACTGGGGATCCAAATTGCCATTATACTGCTGCTGTTAGGTTTGCAATAAATGATACCTCTGTAATTCCAGCAAATCTTGCTTGTTATTAGGGTGCAAGTGCTGTGTGATAACACCATTAACAGGGTGTATTACTAGGAAATATTTGTACGTCTTATTAGCTGTTGTGCGGTGCAGTTATATGTTCCAAAGCATTTTTGGGGTGTATTAATGGAAAAAAGGGCTTATTAGCCATTCAGAGGTGCAGTTATATGTTTTAAAGCCTTTTTTGTGGTGTATTAGTGGGGCAAAAAAGGCCTTTATTGCCATTGTGCGGTGAAGTGACAAAATTACAGACTTTTTTGGGGTGTACTAGTGGGGAAAAAAATCTTATTTGCAGTTCAGCGGTGCAGTTATATGTTTTAAAGCCTTTTTTGGGGTGTATTGGGGGGGGGGGGGGAAGCTTGTTAGCCGTTGTGTGGTGAAGTGACAAAATTACAGCCTTTTTTGCGGTGCATTCATTTCCTTTTTTTTTTTTTTTTTTTTTTTTTTAATCTTACAGTATGTCAGACAGAGAAGTGACAGGCCCTGCACAGGGGAGGGGCAGAATCCTAAATTCTGGTGCAGGCACAGGTCGCAGCAGAGTAAGGGGGTGTGCCAGCAGGGGTTACTTTGAGAGGCCTGAGCTCCCGGTCATGTCTTGACCAGCAACCTAGCGGTTCTTGAATGTTTGACTCGGTCATCCACTTTGTCCCAAGTGACATCAGACACCCCCAGCCAAGAGTCGGTGGGTTCGTCAGACCCAACCCTTAGTTGGCATGGCCCAGGAGCAGGCCCTGTGCCCTCACCTGTCCTCAACCTGGCTCTGTCCTTTTCTGTTCCCTCAGCCAGACAAGTATTATATGCTGCGGGCTCAGCTCCACTATACAGCAAAGATGACCTACTAAAGGACAGTCAGCAGCTACTGGCCAGCCAAGATGTGGAGGAGACATACGCCGCTTCCTCCGGTAGGCGAGGAAGTAGTGAAGAGGAGAGTGGCGTGGGAGCTGTGGTTGCGAGCGATCAGGCTCCTGATCCAGAGACCGTTAAGGAGGACATCAGTGACCTGCACATAGTACTCAATGATGATGTAGCTGATCCCACTTGGGAGCCGGGTGAATAAAGGGCTTTATCATCATTGGGAGAAGAGGGTGGAAGCTTGCCCGTGAAGCAGTGGCGGAGCCAGCAAGTCATTAGCGTGGCCAGGAGTCAGCAGGGTGGAAGTAGTGGGAGGTCGGGAGCCAAACGTGCCCAGGATAGGCCACCAGCTTCGCAGGTGCCTACCTGCCAGGAAAGTAGTGGTGCAGGGGTTCACGGAAGCAGCAGCGGTAGTAGTCAGTCAGTGCGGAGTGTTGGGGGTAAGATCACCTACTCGGCGATGTGGCAGTTTTTTGTTAAGCCGCCAGAGGAGGTGAACATGGCCATTTGTAGAATCTGTGGGCAGAAGGTAAAGCATGGTCAGGGTGCCAGTGTTGGCACCACGGCCCTGCATCAACATATGCAGCATCACCATAAAGTGGCCTGGGAGAACCGTGGCTTCGATGTGGTGGTCCAGCCAGCTGCAGCAACCACTGCATCACCCAGTGGCACGCACCCGATTTCAGGCAGTCAAGGCTCCACCACCTCAGCCGAAGGGAACTGCCTTTCCTTCCCATCATCTGCTGGTCCTGATGCTCCTCGTCCTCCTCCTCATCAGTCATTCCATCAGCAATCGATTACTGAAGCAATTGCCAAGAGACAACAGTATGCGTGCACTCATCCAATGGCGCAGAAGCTGAACGTGCTCCTGGCCAAGTTGCTGGTGCTGCAGTCCCTTCCTTTCCAAGTGGTGGACTATGCTCCTTTCAGAGAACTGATGGCTTGTGCTGAGCCGAGGTGGAGAGTCCCAAGCCATCATTTATTTGCCAAAAAGGCAGTACCAGCCCTGCAAACATATGTAGAACAGAAGGTATGCCAGTCCTTGAGCCTGTCGGTGTCTGCCAAAGTGCATGTCAGTGCCGACGTGTGGAGCTTTAACTATGGTCAAGGACAATATATGTCCTTTACGGCCCACTGGGTATATATGGTTACTGCCCAGCCACACTAGCAACTTGGCCAGATTATGCCACTTCTGCCTCCGCGTTCTCACGCCATTGGTCCTGCGACAATGTCCGCCTCTGCCTCTTCATCCACCAACATGTCCTCAGCCTCCACGGCAGCGACAATTCACAGTGCTCCTCCAGCATACCACATGTGCAGGGCACGGCGGTTTCATGCTGTTCTAATCCTCTTTTGCCTGGGCGAATGGAGTCACATATGGGAGGAACTGCTTCATGTCCTTCATCAAGAAATCGAAACCTGGCTTTATTCAATTTAAAATCAGAACCATGGTGACTAACAATGGGAAAAACATTGTGTCGGTCCTGCGTCAAGGAGGTCTGAGCCATGCGCCCTGCATGGCGCACATGTTCAATTTGGTTGTCAAGCGGTTTCCTGAAGTCTTCCACCCATCTGCAAGACATCCTAAAAATGGCCAGGAAACTTTGCATGTACTTCAGCCACTCGTACACAGCAAATCACACCCTCCTTAAGCTGCAGCAGCAGAACGGCATCCCCCAACATAGGCTGATATGCGACATTTCCACCAGTTAGAATTGCACCCTCCATATGTTGGACCGACTTTACGAACATAGAAATGCTATAAACGATTTCTTGATGATCCAAGCGGACAGGAGTACTCCCCTGTGTAACTTCGATGTCAGCCAGTGGCAGCTCATGCGTGACACCTGCTGTTTGCTCAGGCCCTTTGAGGATACATTATTTGTCAGTTGCCATGACTACGGGATGAACAACATGATTCTACTGCTTCATATCCTGGAATAGATTGTCACAGATGAAGCTGGAACATATAAAAAAACGAGCGACTGGCTTGATCTCAAACTAAGGAGCTTATAGGTGAGCCCTATAAAACCCTAAGAGCTCTCCCTGACTGCTATGCACATGCAAGGGTCTGTATGGTAGACGATTGCATGCCCACGTACCTAAGACTGTGTGACACCTGAAAACCCTATAATAGTGAGGGGACACGACCACCGGCTCCCTGCACTTAATATGGACGGAGTCAGGGTCACCTAGAATCAAGCCAGCAAGGAAACACAATAAAGTAAAAGACTTGTCTGAACAAACAGCAGACGCAGCCTCCAGCAGTGAACACTTCATCCAGGAAGTAGTATAAACCGCAAAGTGAGGCAGTATGGGAGGGAATATAAAGGAAGACGATGAGTCGAAATAAGTGACACCTGGCAGAAGGAAAGGAGATGAGAAAGTGAAACCAAAACAAAGAACATCATACAAGAGGTAGAGAAGAACGTCTGCCAGACCTTCTCACAGAACTGGCGGTGACACAGATGCTGGTAAATCTGTCTGGTCAGGAGACTGGAGATGTCGTGCCTACATCTCAAGGCCACATGAGCCCTGTGGGGGATGAACTGGAGGAGGACATTGGAGCACAAGCAATGTGTAGCAAAATGGGTGGTTTTTCTACATAGGTGACAGGAGACATGGAACAGGAGCAGATGACCCAGGCACATCGTGGCAGTATGCAGTGGAGATGGAGGCAGGGAAACCCTTCGAGTCACTTGCACAAATGGCCCACTGCATGCTCACTTGCTTGTGTAGTGACAGCCGAATTGTCACCATTCGGCAGAGAGATAACTTCTGGCTGTCCACCTTGTTGGTCCCTTGCTACCGGTCCAAAATGGGGGCCTTTTTTACACCCGCTGAGAACGAGGACAAACTGATTTACTATAGAGACATCCTATGCAGTCAGTTGGCCGCTGCCTATCTGCGCCATCGTCCAACGTTAACACTATGTCACTGGGCCACTTTGTGGTCTCCTCATGCTGCTGCTGCCATCTCCATACTCTGTCATTGTGCCACTCTGTGGCCTCCACGGTGCGGCTGCCACCTCCACACTATGTCACCTTGCCACTCTGTTGCCTCCTCATGCTGCTGCTGCAACCTCCACACTCCGTCATTGTGCCACTCTGTTTTTTTTTTCACCACGCAAGTGGCTGCACATGCTCGATGCATGCAGACTTCTGAAGCCATTTAATGAGATCACCAAACTAATCAGTCGCAGCCAGGGCGCCATCAGTGACATTGTACCTTACGCCTTCTTTCTGGAGCGTGCATTGCGTCGTGTCATTGATCAAGCCGTCGAGGAGCAGGAGCAGAAAGATGAGGAAGTCACAATGCTGGATGAATTCCCAGGGGGGGCTACTCCATCTGAGACAAGTTAACAACAGGAGTCTGAAGAGGAGTCAGAGGAGGATGGTGCTGGGGCGGATGAGGAGGTGATGCAAGAAGAGCATGCTTATAACCTTTCTGGGATCCCTGGTGTTGTCCATGGATGGGGGGAGGAGAACGAGTTATTGTCCAGTGTTTTTTTTTTGTATTACTATAGTGTATGTTGTCCCTTCATTGTTGGCCCTTTTAATGTTTATGTACATGTTATGGATACATAATCATATTGCTATGTGCACATATTTACCCTACTGGTGGGGGCTGGTGATCGCCTTCTCTTCCTCCGAGTCCTGAGATGGGGCGGTGCTGGAGGGTCCAGCACTTTCCACCTCCACCTCCTTCATTTCTCCCATATCTGGTGGGGGTGGCTTAATAGGCTAGGAGGGTCCGGCCTCCTCCTCCTCTTCCTTCTCTTCCTCCTCAACCTCCACCACCTGCACAGGCTCCGCAGCCTCCGCCGATCGCCTTCTCCGAATGGAGGAAATAGGAACTTCTGTAATCACAGAATGTTCAGATTTTAGATAAACAACTCAGAAATCTTAACAACATTAGATAAAGAAATTCTAATATGGAGGGTTCTATATATAATTGCAGTGACTGCCAGCCTTATGTCGCATAACTCAATAAAAATGAACAGCATGCAAAAAGGCATCCCCTCCACAGTGTCTTGATTAAACAATAGGGCGAGAGGAGACCCATGGGATGGGATTATCTCCTGAGTGTATCATAGGAGGATCTACTTCTCTACACCAAAGTCGGCTACTTTTTAATCCCATCACTAACACAATAGAACAAAGGGTCAAATAAACGAACACATTCATTGGGAGTCTCAGAGCAGAGTTAACCCTTATTGTGTTTATGGATTCACAACATGCAACTTTAATGGGGAATAGGAAAGATGTGGCCTATAAACTCAACCAAAATATGGTTTATAGTTCCCTGTAACCCAAATAGGTCAGAGTGGGGGTCTCCATAGTCCTGGGTCCATAGCCCATAGGAAGGAGGCTAGCCTTCAGGCTTCTACTGCAGACCCAGTGATGGTTCAGTCTGTCACTTGTCTGGCACAAAGCCAACACATCACATCACCCAAAGAACACCATCCCCACAATGAAACATGGTGGTGGCAGCATCATGCTGTGGGGATGTTTTTCAGCAGCCGGGACTGGGAAACTGGTCAGAGTTGAGGGAAACATGGACAGGGATATTCTGCAGCAAAACCTGTCCCACTCTGTGAGTGATTAGTGGCTAGGACAGAGGTTCACCTTCCAGCAGGACAATGCCCCCAAACACACGGCTAAAGCAACACTTGAGTGGTTTAAGGGTAAACATATAAATGTGTTGGAATGGCTTAGTCACAGCCCAGATCTCAATCCAATAGAAAATCTGTGGTCAAACTTAAATATTGCTGTACACAAGCGCAAACCATCCAATTGGAAGGAGCTGAATCAGTTTTGCAAGGAGGAATGGGCCAAAAATCCCTGTGGTAAGATGTGGCAAGCTCATAGAGACTTATCCAAAGCGACTTGGAGCTGTGATTGCCGCAAAAGGTGGCTCTACAAAATATTGACTTTAGGGGGTGAATAGTTATGCACATTGACCTTTTCTGTTATTTTGTCCTATTAGTTGTATGCTTTACAATTGACCTATTTAAAAAAAGGTCTAAGTTGTGGGCATGTTCTACAAATTACCTTGCAGATAAAAAAGTCATTTCATTTTTACCCTTTAATATAATTGCAGTTGCCTGCCAGTGAGTGTCAGGCCCACAGACTGTACTGGGCCCAATGCACACCACTCACATCGGGTGGCACAATACCTTGCAGATAAAAAAGTAATTTAATTTTTTCTCTGTAATATAATTGCAGTTGCCTGCAAGTGTGTGTCAGGCCCACTGACTGTACTATGCCCACTGCCAGTGCCCATCACTCATATCGGGTGGCACAGTACCTTGCAGATAAAAAAGTAATTTTTTTTTTTTTCTGTAATATAATTGCAGTTGCCTGACAGTGAGTGTTAGGCCCACAGACTGTACTGTGCCCACTGCCCACCACTCATATCGGGTGGCACAGTACCTTGCAGATAAAAAAGTCATTATTTTTTTTCTCTGTAATATAATTGCAGTTGCCTGCCAGTGTGTGTCAGGCCCACTGACTGTACTGTGCCCACTGCCAGTGCCCACCACTCATATCGGGTGGCATAGTACCTTACAGATAAAAAAGTTATTAAATTTTTTCTCTGTAATATAATTGCAGTTGCCTGCCAGTGAGTGTCAGGCCCACAGATTGTACTGTGCCCACTGCCCACCACTCATATCGGGGGTGGCACAGTACCTTGCAGATAAAAAAGTCATTTAAAATTTTCTCTGTATTATAATTGCAGTTGCCTGCCATTTTTTGGCAGGTCCACTGACTGTACTGTGCCCACTGCCAGTGCCCACCACTCATATTGAGTGGCACAATACCTTGCAGATAAAAAAGTCATTTAATTTTTTCTCTGTAATATAATTGCAGTTGCCTGCCAGTGTGTGTCAGGCCCACTGACTGCACTGTGCCCACTGCCAGTGCCCACCACTCATATCGGGTGGCACAGTACATTGCAGATAAAAAAGTCATTTAATTTTTTCTCTGTAATATAATTGCAGTTGCCTTCCAGTGAGTGTCAGGCCCACAGACTGTACTGTGCCCACTGCCCACCACTCATATCGGGTGGCACAGTACCTTGCACGCATAGTACCACTAATCAAAAAAAAAATGACAGGCAGAGGCAGGCCACCCCGCAGGGGCCGTCGTGGTCGTGGTGCTGTGATTTCCTTTGGCCCTAGAATAATGCCTAGTGTTCAGAGGCCACGTACCCTGAACTCGAAAAGTTCTGAGGACATAGTTGACTGGCTTACACAGGACACCCAATCTTCTACAGCTTCCGCTTGGAACCTTGACGCACCATCCTCCTCCAGCTCAGCTTCGGGCACCTCTCAAGTTACCACTCACCTGCCCGCCGCCACCACCAACACTAGCACCACAGCCGCTACACTTGATCTGTCAGAGGAGTTATTTACACATCAGTTGGAAGAAATGAGTGATGCACAACCATTATTGCCAGAGGATGTAGATAACAGGGATATGTCTCAGTCAGGCAGCATTACACATATGGATGTACGGTGTGATGATGATGTTGTACCCGCTGCTGCTTCCTTTGCTGAGTTGTCAGATACAAGTGAAGCGGTTGATGATGACGATGTGTCCGTGGATGTCACGTAAGTGCCCGCTCGAAGAGAAGAAGAACAGGGGGAAAGTTCAGATGGGGAGACAGAGAGGAGGAGGAGACGAGTTGGAAGCAGGGGGAGGTCATCGCAAGGAGCTAGTAGCACAGTCAGACAGCATGTATCGGCACCCAGGGTCAGCCAGACAGCACGCCAATCAACGCATGCTGTTGCCACCACCAGAATGCCGTCATTGCAAAGCTCAGCAGTGTGGCATTTTTTTTGTGGGTCTGCCTCTGATAACAGCGATGCCATTTGCAAACTGTGCCAAAAGAAACTGAATCGTGGGAAGTCCAACACCCACCTAGGAACAACTGTTTTGCGAAGGCACATGATCTCACATCACAAACGCCTATGGGATCAACACATGATGAGTACAAGCAGCACAGAAACTCAAAGCCACCATCCTCCTCCTGGTCCAGTATCTTCAGCCACGTCAACCACTGCTGTCCTCCTTGCCCCCTCTCAACCACCCGCCACTCCGCCTCTCACCTTCAGCAGTTCCTGCTCATCTGCCCACAGTCAGGTGTCTGTCAAGGAAATGTTTGAGCGTAAAAAGCCAATGTCACAGAGTCACCCCCTTGCCCGGCGTCTGACAGCTGGCTTGTCGGAACTCTTAGCCCGCCAGCTTTTACCATACAAGCTGGTGGAGTCTGAGGCCTTCAAAAAATTTGTAGCTATTGGGACACCGCAGTGGAAGGTACCCGGCCGATTTTTTTTTTCACAAAAGACAATCCCCAACCTATACTCTATTGTGGAAAAGGAAGTCATGGCATGTCTGGCACACAGTGTTGGGGCAAGGGTCCATCTGACCACTGATACCTGGTCTGCAAAGCACGGTCAGTGTAGGTATATCACCTACCCTGCATATTGGGTAAACCTGCTGACGGCTGCCAAGCATGGAATGCGTGGCTCTGCAGAGGAGTTGGTGACACCGCCACGACTTACAGGCAGGCCTGCTGCCACCTCCTTTACTCCTCCTACTCCATCCTCTTCGCTAACCTCCTCGGCTGAGTCCTCTTCTGCTGCTGCGTCTTGCTCCACATCAACTGCACCCCCCAGCTCCCCAGGGGCTATTCCACATCCCGGATACGACAGTGTCACGCCGTCTTGGGGTTGACTTGCCTGAAAGCAGAGAGTCACACCGGACCAGCACTCCTGTCCGCCCTGAATGCACAGGTGGATCAGTGGCTGACCCCGCACCAACTGGAGATCGGCAATGTGGTGTGTGACAACGGAAGCAATTTGTTGGCGGCATTGAATTTGGGCAAGTTGACAATGTGCCGTGCATGGCACATGTGTTGAATCTGATCGTACAACACTTTGTGCATAAGTACCCAGGCTTACAGGACGTCCTCAAGCTGGCCAGGAAGGTGTGTGGCCATTTCAGGCGTTCCTACACGGCCATGGCACACTTTTCCGATATTCAGCCGCGAAACAACATGCCAGTGAGGCGCTTGATCTGCGACACCCCAACATGTTGGAATTCAACACTCCTAATGTTCGACCGCCTGCTCCAACAAGAAATAGCCGTCAACGAGTATTTGTATGACCGGGGTGCTAGGACAGCCTCTGCAGAGCTGGGTATTTTTTTGCCACGTTACTAGACGATGATGCGCAATGCCTGTAGGCTCATGCGTCCTTTTGAGGAGGTGACAAACCTAGTCAGTCGCACCAAAGGCACCATCCGTGACATCATCCCATTTGTTTTCTTCCTGGAGTGAGCCCTGCGAAGAGTTCTGGATCAGGCCGTAGATGAGCGTGAAGAGGAAGAGTTGTGGTCTCCATCACCACCAGAAACAGCCTTATCATCATCGCTTGCTGTACCTGCGGCAACGCTGGAAGAGGAGTCTGAGGAAGAGGAGTCAGAGGAGGAATGTGGCTTTGAGGAGGAGGAAGACCAACCACAGCAGGCATCCCAGGGTGCTCGTTGTCACCTATCTGTTACCCGTGGTGTTGTACGTGGCTGGGGGGAAGAACATACCTTCAATGAGATCAGGGAGGATGAGGAACCGAACATGAGTAGCTCGGCATCCAACCTTGTGCAAATGGGGTCTTTCATGCTGTCATGCCTGTTGAGGGACCCTCGTATAAAAAGGCTGAAGGAGAACGACCTGTACTGGGTGGCCCCGCTACTAGACCCCCGGTATAAGCAGAAAGTGGCTGAAATGTTACAGACTTACCGGAAGTCGGAAAGGATGCAGCAGTTCCAAAACAAGTTAAAAAGTATGCTTTACACAGTGTATAAGGGTGATGTCACACCACAACGGGAATCTAACAGGGGAAGAGGTGAAAGTAATCCTCCTCCTACCACGACCACGCCGGCAAGGACAGGACACTTTACAGACGTGTTGTTGATGGAGGACATGTGGAGCTTTTTAAGTCCTACGCATCGCCACAGCCCTTCGGGGTCCACCCTCAGAGAACGACTTGACAGACAGGTAGCAGACTACCTCGCCTTAACTGCAGATATCGACACTCTGAGGAGCGATGAACCCCTTGACTACTGGGTGTGCAGGCTTGACCTGTGGCCTGAGCTATCCCAATTTGCGATAGAACTTCTGGCCTGCCCCGCTTCAAGTGTCCTGTCAGAAAGGACCTTCAGCGCAGCAGGAGGTATTGTCACTGAGAAGAGAAGTCGCCTAGGTCAAAAAAGTCTAGATTACCTCACCTTTATTAAGATGAATAAGGCATGGATCCCGAAGGGACTGACAGTGGGGGATTCATTTGACTAAAAAAGGCCTGATGAGATGCCTTGGGCTAAAAATGGCAGCGGTTGCAACAATACCTAGTTTTTCAGGCATGTGTACATGCTTAATTTTTCAGCCTCTGGTGCTGCACTGTGGCTGCAAAACCAAAACCCCAAAAAAAAGGCACATACATGTGTCAATTTACCTTCGTAATCGTTACCTTTTTGTGGTGAAGGGACTTGCGTATCACAATGAAGCGATCACCTCTATGAGTGTGTTGGCAATGTTGGCACACCCCAGATGATAAGGTCGTTGCTTCATTGTGAACAGACCAAAATCGATCGGCTGGATAATTTTGCATAGAAAAAACATTAATTTTCTTTATGATCATCTAAGGTGATCATTAAAGCCTACTAGGCCAACAATAGGCCCACACTGCAGAATCATTGTTTTCTGGGTCACTTAACTGTCACTGAACTACCTCAGCACGACCATAGGCTTTGAAAAACCGCCATCGACTGCAATCTCCCAAATGTGCGCACGAGCACAGTCACCCCTACACCAAGATTGACGCATAGAGGAATACAATTTATGTCATGAGTGTGTCAACTATTGACAACTCTTTGTGGTTGTCTAAAATCTATTCAATACACGTCCCCTGATAGGGGACGTAACAGGGATTAAACTGATAAGAATAGTGCTACTTAACACACCACTCATATAGGGTGGCACAGTACATTGCACGGCGCACGCGCAGTTCCCCAAATTGGAAGTAAGAGGACCAACCAACCATATTTTTCCATCTCCCGGTTCCTAAAATCTATTCCATACACCGACCCCTGATAGTGGATGTAAAAGGGATTAAACTGATAGGAATAGTACTACTTAACACACCATTCATATAGGGTGGCACAGTACATTGCATGGCGCACGCGCAGTGCCCCAAATTGGAAGTAAGAGGACCGACCAACCATCTTTTTCCATCTCCCGGTTCCTAAAATCTATTCCATACACCGGCCCCTGATAGGGGACGTAACAGGGATTAAACTGATAGGAATAGTACTACTTAACACACCACTCATATAGGGTGGCACAGTACATTGCACGACGCACGCGCAGTGCCTCAAATTGGAAGTAAGAGGACCGACCAACCATATTTTTTCATCTCCCGGTTCCTAAAATCTATTCCATTCACCGGCCCCTGATAGGGTACAAAACAGAGATTAAACTGGTAAGAACAGATTTTTTTTATTTAAAAAAAGAGGACAGCCTCTGCGGAGCTGGGTATTTTTTGGCCGCGTTACTGAACGATCATGCACAATGGCTGTAGGCTCATGTGTCCTTTTGCGGAGGTGACAAACCTGGTCAGTCAAACCCAAGGCAATATCATCGACCTCATCCCATATGTGTTTTTTCTGGAGCGTGACCTGTGAAGAGTGCTCGATCAGGCCGTAGATGAGCATGAAGAGTTGTGGTCACCATCACCACCAGAAGCAGCCTTGTCGTCGTCGATTGCTGGACCTGCGGCAATGCAGAGAGAGGAGTCTGAAGAAGAGGAGTCAGAGGAGGAAGGTGGCTTTGAGGAGGTGGAAGACCAACCACAGCAGGCGTCCCAGGGGGATTGTTGTCACCTTTCGGGGACCCTTGGTGTTGTATGTGGCTGGGTGGAGGAAGAGACCTTCAATGACGTTAGTGAGGACAAGGAATGGGACATGGCTAGCTTGGTATCCAACCTTGTGCAAATGTGGAGTTTGCGTTTGTGCAAATGGACTGTTTGCGGTTGTTTGCGGTGCGTTAAACGGGGAGTTTGGGCTGTCAGAGTTTAGTCTGTCACTGTGAAGCGGGCGTAACCCTTACACTACCTGATCGATACAACATCATACCTGATCGTATACACACACTGGATGTTTTAAAGCACGTTATTCCAAACAATTTAGGAATGTTAGATGATTTATGCCCTTTATGGATTTAAACCCGACTCTGCGTCAACTACGCAATTTTCAATGGGAGTTTTGCCATGGATCCCCCACGGCATACCACAGTCCAGGTGTTAGTCCGCTTGAAACAACTTTTCCATCACTATTGTGGCCAGAAAGAGTCCCTGTTGAAGTCTATGGCGGTTTGCCCGGTTCGTGAACATTTGCGGAAAAAAGCGTTCGCCGTTCGCGAAACGGAAAATTTGATGTTTGCGACATCTCTACCTCCCACCGCCACAGCTGCCGCAACGTAAACAGCACAATAACTTTCCCACAATCCAACCCCCTACACACCAAAAACAAAAAAGGGAAGGGTTGGCGGGGGATTGTCCCTTTCAATACCCAAAATTGCACCTCACTCTCTCCTCTTGCCTCACTTTTTAACACTAACACCCACCCCCCTTAAGAGTGACCCTCCTCCCAATTTAAATCCACCACTCACTATCTGGCATGCTTCCCTTAACCACCCCCCGTCTTGCTGGCCTCCCCCAAAGGCTTTGCCTCCAGTCCGGTCTTACTTAACTGCAAAGTTCCAAACCTCTGGCATTAACATCAGCACAAATTCTGTGCTGTGCCAGGAACTTCATAGTATACGTTTCCATTTCATGTCAACCTTACATTAAAAAGCATAATGCAGAGCATTGTAAGGAGTGGTGCAAATACAGTCACTGGACTCTGAATCAGTGGAAATGTGTTGTATGGAGAGACGAATCACACTTCTCTATCTGGCAGTCTCATGGACGAGTGTGGGTTTGCTGAATGTCAGGAAAACATTACCTGCATAACTGAAGTTTGTGGAGGATGGATACTGCTATGGGATTGTTTTTCAGGGGTTGGCCTAGGTCTTTTAATTCCAGTGAACAGAATTCTTAATACTTCAGAATTGCAATTAATTTTGTACAATTCTATTTTCTAACCTTGTGGGAGCAGTTTGAGGATGGCCCTTTTCTGTTCCAGCATGACTGTGCTCCAGTGCACAAAGCAAGGTCCATAAAGGCATGGTTGGGAGAGTTTGGTGTGGAAGAACTTGACTGGCTCACACATCGCCCTGACAGAAACCCAACTGAACACCTTTGGAGTGAACTACAAAGGAGATTACAAGCCAGACTCTCATCAGTGCCCTCCTAAATGCTCTTTTGGATGAATGGGCACAAATTCTCACAGACACATTCCAAAATCGTGTGAAAAGCCAGACGAATGGAAGCTGTCTTAGCTGCAAAAGGGAGAGCAATTTTATATTAATGTATATGGATTTAGAATGAGAAGTCATAAAAGCCTCTGTAGGTGTAATGTATAGGTTCCCCAATGCAGTATATAATATACAGTGTGACACATCAAACTTATTGGGAATTCCACAAGAAAAACAATGGTGTGCTTGGTTTTAACGTAACTTTATTCTTTCATGAGTTATTTACAAGTTTCTGACCACTTACAAAATGTGTTAAATGTGCTGCCCATTGTGTTGGATTGTCAATGCAACCCTTTTCTCCCACTCTTCACACACTGATAGCAACACCGCAGGAGAAATGCTAGCACAGGCTTCCAGTATCCGTAGTTTCAGGTGCTGCACATCTCGTATCATCTGAAGGCAATCGTCTATGCTGTGAAGATACGAGATGTGCAGCACCTGAAACTACGGATACTGGAAGCCTGTGCTAGCATTTCTCCTGCGGTGTTGCTATCAGTGTGTGAAGAGTGGGAGAAGAGGGTTGCATTGACAATCCAACACAATGGGCAGCACATTGAACACATTTTATAAGTGGTCAGAAACTTGTAAATAACTCATGAAAGAATAAAGTTACGTTAAAACCAAGCACACCATTGTTTTTCTTTTGAAATTCCCAATAAGTTTGATGTGTCACATGACCCTCTTCCTATTGAAAAAACAAAAGTTGGATTCAAAATGGCCGACTTCAAAATGGCCGCCATGGTCACCACCCATCTTGAAAAGTTTCCCCCCTCACATATACTAATGTGCCACAAACAGGAAGTTAATATCACCAACCATTCCCATTTTATTAAGGTGTATCCATATAAATGGCCCACCCTGTATAATGCAATACCAATACAAATTGGTCGCATACAGTGCCATGCTACAATGAGTATTCAATTCTGCATAACACATTTCTAAATACATGTGAATGCATAAAACATGCATAAATTATACACTATTTTTATTTTTTCATCTCCTGTGCATAATTGTAATTAGCTTTGACTTTACATGGCTGCACACAAGACATATTTTTGCCAATGTCAATGTAAATGTATGTTCTTGTGATAAAGATGTAAAGTTTTTGGCTGCCCTCTTTAGCTTTGTTGTTTTTCAAGGACTCAGTGGGACAGATAGTTTGTGCTGTGATAGTACATGCCAACAAATTGCATCACTTCTGCCTCAACGACCGTGGACAATGACATGCCATATGCCAATGACAGGAAATGAATGGGGCTCATTTACACTGGCACTAGCTGGCTTGAGTGCTGACAGTCTTCAGAGGTTATCCACAGTAAATTACAGGGAAAACATGCAGAGGCATACTGAACATTAGTTGGTATTCCTAGCAATATTATATGCAGAATGTCAAGCTATTTACAAAGCATGACTAGTGAAGGATAGATAGATAGATAGATAGATAGATAGATAGATAGATAGATAGATAGATGACCTGTGACATTCATGGCAACAAAAGTAAGACACACGGGATGATGTAAAATGATAACAGCAATTTTTCTGTTGACCTGAGACACTAATGAGAATTAAATAAGAAGGTCAGTAATTGTCCTCTTGTGGCAAAGTAAAACAAGGGTCTAATGTCTTGCTAATTGTTTGTTACATTTACTAGTGGACAAGGAAAGGTAAAAACATTTCTCTGTAATTGCTTCATTACAGTGTCTTCCTAACCTTCTAAACTGCACCATTGTTAAAAAGAATATTTGAGCACAAAACACAAAAATGTATAATTTATATTTTTAAATCACTGCACTTCTGAGCTCAGATGTACACAAAGGCTGTGGAAAAAATTGGGGAAAGTTGATTTATAAAGCACAATGAGTTATGTATAAATATACTTACTAGTGATGAGCAAGTCAATTCTATCACTTTGTAAGTGATCCTATATTTTCCCAAAAAATTTGATTCTAACAAACCCAAATATTTTGCAAGTAATTTCAGGAAAATCAAGAGAGAGACAGAAAAAGATCTACAGGTGAACATGGGCAATTTAGCTCTCTTTCCAAAATGATTAAAAAGAGTTGAATGTTTAACAACTACGGCATAGGCTTCCAGTCATT
Source organism: Bufo bufo (assembly GCF_905171765.1). NCBI lineage: Eukaryota > Metazoa > Chordata > Amphibia > Anura > Bufonidae > Bufo > Bufo bufo. Next base: position 432,175,158 of record NC_053393.1, read on the forward strand.
GCTCAACCTGTTAAGCATATAATTAGAAAAGTAGCTAAATTAACCTCATATCTGTGACTAGCTCTTTGAAGTCATTTAAAGGACCTCTAGGTGGGTACTGTACTATTTCTATTAAGAGACCAGGTAATATACAGTCAGGTCCATAAATATTGGGCCATCGACACAATTCTAAAATTTTTGCCTTTATACACCACCACAATGGATTTGAAATGAAACGAACAAGATATACTGTAACTGCAGACTGTCAGCTTTAATTTGAGGGTATTTACATCCAAATCAGGTGAACGGTGTAGGAATTACAACAGTTTGCCTATGTGCCTCCCACTGGTTAAGGAACTAAAAGTAATGGGACAGAATAATAATCATAAATCAAACTTTCACTTTTTAATACTTGGTTGCAAATCCTTTGCAGTCAATTACAGCCTAAAGTCTGGAACGCATAGACATCACCAGATGCTGGGTTTCATCCCTGGTGATGCTCTGCCAGGCCTCTACTGCAACTGTCTTCAGTTCCTGCTTGTTCTTGGGGCATTTCCCCTTCAGTTTTGTCTTCAGCAAGTGAAATGCATGCTCAATCGGATTTAGCTCATGTGATTGACTTGGCCATTGCATAGCATTCCACTTCTTTCCCTTAAAAAACTCTTTGGTTGCTTTTGCAGTATGCGTTGGGTCATTGTCCATCTGCACTGTGAAGCGCCGTCCAATGAGTTCTGAAGCATTTGGCTGAATATGAGCAGATAATATTGCCCGAAACACTTCAGAATTCATCCTGCTGCTTTTGTCAGCAGTCACATCATCAATAAATACAAGAGAACCAGTTCCATTGGCAGCCATACATGCCCATGCCATGACACTACCACCAGCATGCTTCACTGATGAGGTGGTATGCTTAGGATCATGAGCAGTTCCTTTCCTCCTCCATACTCTTCTTTTCCCATCACTCTGTTACAAGTTGATCTTGGTCTCATCTGTTTATAGGATGTTGTTCCAGAACTGTGAAGGCTTTTTTAGATGTCGTTTGGCAAACTCTAATCTGGCCTTTCTGTTTTTGAGGCTCACCAATGGTTTACATCTTGTGGTGAACCCTCTGTATTCACTCTGATGAAGTCTTCTCTTGATTGTTGACTTTGACACACATACACCTACCTCCTGGAGAGTGTTCTTGATCTGGCCAACTGTTGTGAAGGGTGTTTTCTTCACCAGGGAAAGAATTCCTCGGTCAACCACCACAGTTGTTGTCCGTGGTCTTCCGGGTCTTTGGTGTTGCTGAGCTCACCGGTGCGTTCCTTCTTTTTAAGAATGTTCCAAACAGTTGTTTTGGCCACGCCTAATGTTTTTGCTATCTCTCTGATGGGTTTGTTGTGTTTTTTCAGCCTAATGATGGCTTGCTTCACTGATAGTGACAGCTCTTTGGATCACATCTTGAGAGTTGACAGCAACAGATTCCAAATGTAAATAGAACACTTGACATGAACTCTGGACCTTTTTCTGCTCATTGTAATTGGGATAATGAGGGAATAACACACACCTGGCCATGGGACAGGTGAGAAGCCAATTGTCCAATTACTTTTGGTCCCTTAACAAGTGGGAGGCACATATGCAAACTGTTCTAATTCTTACACCATTCACCTGATTTGGATGTAAATACCCTCAAATTCAAGCTGACAGTCTGCAGTTAAAGCACATCTTGTTCGTTTCATTTCAAATCCATTGTGGTGGTGTATAGAGCAAAAAATTTTAGAATTGTGTTGATGTCCCAATATTTATGGACCTGACTGTATGTGAACACTATTGTAAGTTAGGCAACACTCCTCCTAGTTTCTGGGAAGAAATGTGTGCAAATTAGCATGTCTAACATTTGCTGGCATCAGAAAGAATATCCTCTTTGTCAGAAATCTAATTTGAGTATTTTTCCCAAAAAACTCAGATATGCAAATTTGTTTACCTGACTGTTCAAACTGTTCAATCAGTGCTTGTAATAATTAGAATTTGTATCTATTGTCATGCTTGCATCCTCACATAAAGCTTCTCTGGAAGAGACAAAAAAGCTAATCTTTCCAAAAGGAAAGGAAAACTGTCTCATTCTAGGAACTCAGCTCTTTCTTGTTCACTACCCTTTAACAGAGAAGGGCAGAGACAAATTCCTTGGCTGTCTGAGAAGTCTTGATTGGGTTACTGTTTTTCCCTATGGAGGGCGCCAAGTGTGCTTGAGGACTATTTTAAGCCAGTCAATGACCCTCTGGGATTCTGGAAAAAATATATGAAAATTAGCAAATCTTGCATCTGAAGGTGCGCTCATAATAAGAAAGAGTACCCCCAGACAATGCATATATAGTGCCCAGAAACCCAAAGTACCATATTAGGCTCTCTCTATAGTGTAATATACCACCTGTCAGGGCAAAAATTAAGCGACTCAGACCCAAAATGAATTTCAAGAAATTCACTCATCTCTAGTGTATATACAAAGATACCAATATTGTCAAATGTTTTTTTTGTGGGACAATTTGTACTTTCTAATGGCCTCTTTTGATATTGCTTACAATGTAGTGGGAAGCAGGAAAAAATATTTAAATGGGGTGTAATTGGAAGAAAAATCCATTCCATAAGTGATAAAATATGTTAGCTTAATTTTGTGGGTTAGTACAGCAATATCACATTTTTATAGTTTTTATTGTGTTTTAATATTTAAAAAAATAATAACTTTGAAAAAATATATTTTTTCTTTGCATTGCCATATTCCTACCCCATAACTTTTGTATCTATGAGTCTATGGAGCTATGTAAGGGCTCATTTGTTTATCGGGCAAGTTTGTATTTGTATTTTTCATTGAAACTAGAGATGAGCGAACCAGTTGAGATATGTTTCGGGTCTGGTTTCGCCGAATGTTTTAAAAAAGTTTGGTTCAGACCCGAATCGATTTAGGCCATGGGCATTACTAGGTTAAAACATTCGGGGCCTGGGCCCCGGATATTTTATCCCAGGCCCTAAATGTACTGCCTTCTAATAAAAAAAAAGAATGACTACAGACCAGTATGCATGCAAGAGCTGAAGGACATGTGATGACACCACAATCAGGTGATCTGTGCTAGAGGCAGAGCTTGGTGGTGGAGAAGGACCTGCGATGATGTCACTGTCATGTGATCAGTGCGGGAGGGTTGGGGCTAAGCTGTGAAGAGGAGAACTAGTGGAGAAGACCCGGTGATGACTTCTGTGGTATGAGGAGAGGTAAGTGAAGGGATAGATTCCTTGTGAGAGCCAGAGGAATGATGGGAGTTGTAGTTCTCCTCTCTCACGCAACCTCCCTGCTTGGTTAAGGGACTAATGTTATCTACATGTGACTTTATGTTAGGGCTAAAGGGAGGGGTGTTATTTACATGTGAAGGGATATTATTTTCATGGGACTGTATGTTGGAGGTTCTGAAGGGAGGGGAATGTTATTTACATGGGACTATAAATTGAAGTGGCTGAAGGGAAGGGAGTGATATTATTTACATGGGACTGTATGTTGGAGGGGCTGAAGGGAAGGGAGTGATGCTATTTACATGGAACTGTATGTTGGAGGGGCTAAAGGGTGGGGAGTGATGTTATTTACATGGGACTGCATATTAGAGGGGCTAAAGGGAGGGGAGTGATGTTATTTAGGTCATGATTCAGATAAGTATCGTCCATCACATGCCCATTTTTATAACCAGTTGCAGTCTATGTGGCTACTCACATGGCTGTTTTTAAAAAAAAAAAAAAAATTTATGGCTAGTAAATAGCGGCCAACAAAAAATAGGACATGTCCTATTTTTTGCAGTGAAATCAATGGGTAGTGTGGCAGTGTAATGGCTGATAAAAACAGGTACAGTGAGGATAAATGACATTTCAGGAGTTAACATAATTAAAAAAATACTCACCTCATCCAACGGGTGGGGATACTGACTCCTCATTCGATGCAGCAGGACCTGCGCTCCCAGCATGATGACATCACACGATCACGTCAGGTCCTGCTGCATATAGTGAGGAGCGAGTGTCCCCGTGCGTGAAAGTGGATGAGGTATGGTTTTTTTTGGCAGTCAAAAAAAAATGCTGTGGGCCATATTATTACTGCTGGGGGCCACTATGGGGGGCATTATTACTGCTGGGGGCCACTATAGGGGACATTATTACTGCTGGGGGCCACTATGGGGGACATTATTACTGCTGGGGGCCACTATGGGGGACATTATTAATGCTGGGGGCCATTATAGGGGACATTATTAATGTTGGGTGCCACTATGGGGGACATTATTACAGCTGAGGACCACTATGGAGGACATTATTAATGCTGGGGGCCACTATGGAGGACATCATTAATGCTGGGGGCTACTATGGGGGAAATAATTAATGCTGGTGGCCACTATGGGGAACATTATTAAGGCTGGGGGCCAATATAAGGAAGATTATTAATGCTGGGGGCCACTATAGGGGATATTATTACTACTGGGGGACATTATGGGGGACTTTATTTATGCTGGGGGCCACTATGGGGCACACTATTACTGCTGGGGGCCATTATGGGGGACATTATTTTATCTGGGGGCCAATATTGGGGAATTATTTACTATTGGTGGAGTTGGGATAAGCCAATGATATTCAATTGTTTTTAACATCCAGATGGTGAGAAAATCTATGCACAAAGGGTTAGAAAATCATCATAAGAAAGCGGACAGTGCGTCTGGTTATAATGGCCTTTTTTTGTTGTTGTTTTTTTACATTCGTGTGCATGTAGCCTTACATTTTTCTTACATGGGACTGTATGATGGACATGGTTTTAGAGGGAGTTATGTTTCTTACATGGGATTGTATGATGGAGGTAGTTTGGCAGGGAGTGAAGTTTCTTACATGGGACTGTGTGTTCGATGAGGCTGAAGGGAAGGAATGATGTTTTGTACATGGGACTGTTTGTTGGAGGTGGCTGAAGGCAGTGGATTGATGTTATTTACATGGGACTGTATGTTGTATGAGGCAAGAGAGACAGTGTGATGTTTTTTACATGGGCCTGTATGTTGGAATAGCTGGGGCATTATAATTTCTGAGGGCACTACAGGGATGATTATAACTATAGGGGGCACTGCAGGAGGCATTATAAATACAGGGGACATTATCAGGGTCCTGATTGCTACAGGGGGCTCTGTAGAGAGTGTTTATACATTGGCCTTATTACTACAGGGGGCCTGTAGAGAGCTTTATTACCACTGGGAGAATAATAGGGGGGCCTTATTACTACTGGGGACTCTGTGTGGGCATAATTAACACTGGAGGGTTCTTCTACTAATGGGGGCACTCTTGTGAAGCATTATAACGGTCGGGGGCACTGTAGGGGGCTCTATTACTAATGAGGATATTCTAGAAGGGAAATACTATTGGTGAGACTTTGGGGAGCACTATTTCTATGGGAGGGACTATCTGGATGGCACTATATATTTATTCAGGATAGTATTTGGGGTATTGGGGAGAACAGTGAGCAGGAGGATTACACTGTTGGGACTCCAGATTGGGGGATGATGATAGAAAAGTGAGGAAGCTAAGATGTCTGTGTGTCACACTCTGTAGAGACAAGACGCAGCTGAAAGAATGAAAGAAGTTGTCTGGGCCAAAAGGAGAAGATGAAATAAAACGTCTACATCAGAGGAGGCATCACCTGAGAGGCGCTGGATGTGAGAGGTAGGTGCTGCTGTATACTCCCGAACTGGATGGACAAATGTATTTTTTCGGCCTTATGTACTATGTTACTATGTATATGCAGCAAGTAAAGCAAGTAAAATGCCTTTAGTGCTATTGCGGGTGGGGGGTGGGGGGGGGGGGCGTCGACTGGGGCCATATTCATTGGGGCTTAGACCCCGGATCTTTTGAGACCCTAGCCCTGATTTAGGCCGAACTGAAGTTGCTCCAATTGCCTTGAAAGTTGGTATATAACCCACTTTAGCCTTCTAGGATTCAAAATTTTTAGACAAACTTCTTATATCTTTTCGTCAATTTTTTGTTTGTTGTTTTCCTTCCCCCTCCTACCTCCCCAAGCTCTGACACGCAATGACAGAAATGGTAAATGATGTCTGAGTGACACTGACATACATAGCTATGGTTAAACATACATTTGACACCTTTAACATACAGCGTACTTAAAAAGACATTGTGTCAGCACATTTCTCATGTTTTTTCATATTCCAAAGCTCCAAAAAATTGTCCCTTATCAGGAGCAGATGATGTTTAAACACACATGGTGTTATGAGATGAAAAAAAAAGTTGCTTGAGGGAACGTAATGTTGGCAAGTGGCTTTAGTGGCTTAATAGAGGCCGCAGCATGCAGCAGCCATACACAACGTGATGGTATGTAGGCAGACACACAGACAGCAAGAGTGGCAAGATGGAGCATCAGCAGCAAGGAGAGGTCTATTGATCGCACTCAGCCTGCCTGGACTGTGAGAACATTTCTGCATTGATGCAGTCATCAGGTTCATTTATGTTGCACCTTAAACAAATTTAGCTCACCCAAGAAAATTTTTAAATTCTAACTGTGTGAAAACTGAGTACACAGAAAGTGATGATTGATGAAGCATTAGTGGTATGATGCAGGACCCAGCTTTGTCTGGACATTGAAAAACTGCTGGTTTTGAGGCAGTCATCACGTACATTTATGCTGCGCCTTAAAACACAGTACATAGAAACTGACCCTCAGGCATTAGTGGCAGTGGCATGATGCATTGTCGGCTCCAACTTTGCCTGGATTGTGAGAAAAGTGGCGGCATTAATGCAGTAATTCACTAAAATTATGCTGTGCCAGTACGTCTTCAAAAAAATTTAACGTAGGGGGCAAAGATATTAAAAATTTCTACCGTGTTACCCCCCCGTCCCAAAAGAATTTTAAAATGTCAACTGTGTGGAAAGTGAGTACACGGAACTGACCCTCAGACATTAATGGCAGTGGCATGATGAATTGCAGGCCCCAGCTTTGCCTAGACTATTAGAAAATGTTGCTGTTGATACAGTATATTTACCCCCACACAAAAATGTCAAAATCTCAACCGTGTTAATCCCCAAAATGTTTTTGGAAATTTCAACCGCGTTGAAACTGAATACACATAAACTGACGATTGAGAGGCATTAGTAGCATGATGCAGGCCGTGGCAGCAGCAGCCATACAGAACATTATAGAAGACAGACAGCAGAAAGACAGCAACAGTGGCAAGATTAGGCACTGCCAGCAAGGTGAGGTGGACAAGGTCTATGCATAGGAATCAGCCAAAGGAATGTGAAAAACCTCCTGAATCCAGGTTTGGTTCATTTAGACAAAAGTGATGTTTTGGACACCGGTGGTTCATTTAGGGATGTCACCACACCCCACTCAGAGCTGGAAACCTTCTCCAAAATGACACTGGTGGCAGAGAAAGAAAGAAGATAGAGAGCACGCAGTGCCAGTTCGGGCCACAAGTCTGCCTGCCCAGAAATTCATGGGGTCAGGTAACATGGTTGGAGCCAGAGAAGGGTCAGAGTTTAGGTAGGCCTAAACCTAGGAGTTGAGGCGCAATCTGTAGGCTTCTTGCCTGGCCTCTGCCTGGCGCGGCACATGTAAAAACTGCTACATCATGTTAAGGAGACTGCTCGTGGCAGAGGAAGTCTCCCTTTGAGACACACTGGTGCTAGGTGTCTGCTCGCCATAAGCCGCGGAAATTGCGTACCAGTGTTTCCTGGTAGTAAAGTAATTTTTCCTTCCTTTCTGCCAGAGGAAAACATTCTGACATTTTATCTTGGTAGCAAGGGTCTAAAAGCATGGCTATACAGTAATCATCAGACTACTTGATGTCAACGAGGAAGGAAGGAAGTGAGTCCACAGGACGCCATTCTGACCAGCGTGCCCAAGAAGGCAGTTCTTTCCATCTCTGCCCCCCACTGAGATAATTGGGTGTTGTGACAGAAGTCACTGTCATCATCATCATCACACTCTTTCTCTTCCAAATCCGACTCCTTTTCCTACTCCTCAAGTGGTAGCGCCTCCTCCTCATGGGAGTTTCTCATTGTGGGCCCCCAACAGCTACAGGGCCACCTGTTGCATGAGCATCAACGTCTCTTCGAAAATGCATATGAGGGGCAACTGCAACATAAACTGCATGAGCTACCACTGCCCGACCTGGAAACAACACATGTTCCCTGCTGAGACAGTCTGGTGCATGACCAAGTTGTTCACGGCTTTCCGCTGCTCGTTCAGACACTCGAGCATGTGCAATGTTAAATTTCAGCAAGTTGGAACATCGCAGATTAGGCAGTGTATACCATTCTGATGCTGCAAGTCCAGGAGAACGTTCCTCACCACATAAGAAAAGCTGAAAAAAGGGACAGTCTCCTAGATGTTGCCAGCACCTTGCGCAAGCCAGTGCATGCAGGGAGCATTTGCTATTTCCCCAAGGTTCAGGATGGCAAGCATGTTATGCCCATTGTTGCTGACCACCTTTCCCAGTTGGAATCGGCGAGGTGACAGCCATCAGCATGTTGTTCTTGAGGCAACTGCTCGCCGGTGTGGCTAATCTCTCCTCAGCTCCAACACGGCATGGCAATGTTGGACTTGACACATGTGATAGGAAGGATGGGTAGTGTGAGTGATGCTGTCCCTTGCTGCTGTTGGGAATGGGTCTGTATACATGGAGGAGGAGGTGGAGGAGTCAGGTAAGTGTCTGCTGTGGGAACCAGCCCCATGATATGGTGGGAAAAGGTCAAAAGGACCTGGCCATGGTGCTCGGGTGCTGCCTCTCCGCTGCTGCAAAAAACATTGACCCAATGTGCCAAAGGAATGTACTGTCCCTGCTCATAACTATTGATGAGCGCCAGGGGCAATATTCGAATTTGCAATATTTATCATACCGCGCAGGATGTTTTTATCTTAGTTTTTTCTCTGATTTTTTTTGTCTATTATGTAGTATATGCTTGAGGGAGTGGCACCTTCAAGTGTTTATGTGCTCCTATTTTATCTTGGGAGTAGCATTCCTGTGCACTTTTGCCCTTCCTATCAAACAGACCGCCTTGATTATGTGGTACATATAGATGTGCTTGCTCCTCCTCCCATTGGTTGCTTGATGCACATAGAGGTGACTAGGAGCAGCACACCATATGTGCGGAGTCTGCGCTCCTGAACATAGAAGTCCAATGGCTTAGGTAGGTTTAGCGTAGGACCCGCCTGACCTGAGACCACCTGGGCTTTGGTTAGGTGGGCACAGATGTGTTTTGATCAAAATATATTGGCTAAGAGTCTCAGATTTTATTACATCCAAGTGAAGGCTTGGTCTATATATAATGCTTGCATCTATTTTGTTAGTGAATTATTATCTTTTTTTCTGTGATTTTTCTCGTGAATGTGGCCAGGGACATCCGCATATTTATTTATCATACCGTGCAGGATGTTTTTATCTTAGTTTTTTCTGTGATTTTTTTTGTTTATTATGTATACAAATGACATAAAATAAAAGTTGCCAAGCATCCTGGCAGTATAGCTGGATACCCTAAGTATACAGGTGAAACTCGAAAAATTAGAATATCGTGCAAAAGTCCATTTATTTCAGTAATGCAAATTAAAAGGAATTGCATTAATGCAGCTTAAAATTAGAATTTTGTGAAAAGGTTCAAAATTCTAGGCTCAAAGTGTCACACTATAGTCAGCTAATTAATCCATATCCCCTGAGGAAAGGGTACCTCAAAATTGTGACTTTGGGGTTTCATAAGCTATAAGCCATTAGTTATCCAAATTATAACAAATAAAGGCTTGAAATATCTCGCTTTGCATGTAAAGAGTCTATCTCATATGTTAGTTTCACCTTTTAAGTTGCATTAAGGAAATAAATGAACTTTGCACGATATTCTAATTTTTCGAGTTTCACCTGTATGTATTGGATGCTTACAAGAGAGTGTAACATCAATAATTTGACACGTTATCGACATAGTTGAATATCCTGAGTGTATGTATAAGATCATTGCATGAGACCGCCCCATAAGATGACACATGTCAAGGACCTCTATATATAGGGACCTCCGGGAATACCAGGAAGTACCATATAGAAACTTATGGTGAAGAAGGGAACATAGACACCAGTGTCATGTACAAAACAGGGATGTGACGACTCCCAGTATGGAGTCAAGTGGCTCATAAAGATTGCATTGGAGGAAGCAGAAAACAAAGTTGTACCACATGGACCCTTCCAATAAAGAAGGGAGCATGGAAGTTCATGTGACTAAATCACTCAGGAATATGGTGACTCCAGATGTAGAGTTACCGACTCACAAGGGCTACACTAGAGGAAGCAGACAAAGAAGCTGTATTCATGATGGCCCGGGGGTTGAACCGTGTGCATTCTTAATATCCACTGCGCCTCTTTTTGCAGTAGCCTCTTATCAAAGTACCCCCCTCTAGGAGACCTTCTAACCACCTCCACCCCTTGAAATGTAACCACTTCCACATCATTATTATGTAACATAGAGACGTGCCTTGCAATTGGGGTATCCGCACCTTTACGAATATCGTTAAGATGTTCCCCAACTCTTCAGCGGAATTCACAGAAAGTTTTCCCCACATATAGTTTGCCACAACTGCATGTGGTCAAGTACACAACCCCTTTTGTTCTACAGTTGATAAATGATCTGATGATAAAAGGTTTTTGTGTGACGGTGCAGGTAAATTCATTACCTAATTGAATGGCACAACATGCCACACGTTCCCCGCATCAAAATGTCCCTTTGAGGTTGGTACCCAGCCATGTGGTAGTTGTGGGGGCCTGAAAGAAGGTACCCAGCCATGTGGTAGTTGTGGGGGCCTGAAAGAAGCTGTGAACCAATCGACCTCTCAGGTTGTGTCCCCTGCGATACGTATTTAGAAGTGCATCTTCGATAAGATGGCCTACATCGGGGTCAGATTTTAAAATGCCTTAATATTGTGTGAGGAGCTCTCTTACAGTTTCATGTGGCTCATCATATGTGGCAATGATGCGCATCTTTTGTTCCGTCTCGGATGATTTCGGTATTAATAATGTGTTCCGATCCAATTCCAGGGAATGCTGATAAGCCCTAGCTAATACATATTGTGGGTATCTACTGTTTCTGAATCTGCCATGAAGATCCTTGGAGGCCGTCCGAAAATCGGGTTTCCTAGAGCAATTTCAACGCAACCTGAGATACTGTCCTTTTGGGGATACTGTTTTTTCAAGGACACAGGATGACAGCTGTCCCACCGCAGGAGGCTGTTGGTAGCTGTCCCTTTGCGGAATAGGTGCGTACCCACATTGTCATCCTGGTCCTTGAAGATTCTTAAATCCAAAAAGGTTATCTGATGCTCCTGAATTTTAGACATAAAATATAGTCCCAACGTGTTTTTGTTTAGGTCAGCGACGAAGTTACTGAACTCCGATCTGCTTCTTGACCACAAAATGAGGACATCATCGATATAACGTAACCACAGATTTATGTGGTCCGTCCATTTGTTCTCATCCACAACCTCCCGCTCCCACCAGCCCAGGTAGAGGCTACCCATCGCCACCCTCCTGAACTGGTGGTACGTGCTGCAATCGAAAAGAAAAACGTTGTGTTCAAAAATGAAACTCAGGAGTTCAAGGACAAACGTACATAGGAAGGCAAAGCCAATATAAATGGTCATAAAATCCGATCCACGTACATGCTAATGGCGTGTGTAAGACTCCCTGTCCCCAAAACAATAGGTCTTCCTTTTAATAGGGACAGGCCCTTAAGCACTTTTGGCCACCCATAAAAACAGGGGACCTGGGGGTGTTTGGGAAACAGGAATGCAAATTCCGTCTGACTGATCAATCTACGCTCACGTGCTGTATCCAGAATCTTTTTGAGTTTGGTTCGAAATATCTTAGTTGGATTGTTCTCCAATACATGATAGGTCATCTTTCAGAATGCTAAGGCACATCGTCCTGTACTGTTTGTAGTTCATAATAACAATGTTCCCCCCTTTGTCCGATGACTTAATGACAATAGAGAGATCACGTACTAGTGAGAGTAATGCATCAATCTCTCCCCTAGTAAGATTCGATGTACTGCCTCGCTGATTCTCTAGTGACCTAGGTGGATCAGTCACTACATTGAGGAAAATATCGAGGAGTGTACCATCTCCTATGGGTGGATTTTTGGTAGAGATGAGTTTAAAATCAGTGAACGGACCTTCACCAAGGTCCCTATCCCCCTCCTCCAATAAATCCGCCAGCAATTGTATGTCAGGTAGGTCCTGAATGTCAATCAGGCAATCCCATACAACGTTCCTCTTGCCTGTTATCCTGCAAGTTCAACTTTTTGTCCAATTTACTAAACCTTTGTTGCGCTTTTGAATATATTCTGAAAGCAAGTAACCTTATCGAAAAATTTTTATGTTTTAATTATATTCTTAAAAAGAAAAATTTTCGGAGTGGCTTTTGAAGTGCTTGATACACTGTATTCAGTAAGCGAGGTATATTTAAAAGCTTAAAGAAGCACATTTAAAGGTAGAGAACTTTACATCTTTCCATTTATGTTTTCATAAACTTGCAAAGAAATGTAAATATTAAAATAATATCTGAGCCTTTTAATGGATATAAAAAAAAGAGCCAGATATAGGGTGAGAAGATGGTGAAAAAATGGAGTCTGCCAGTGGTTAATTGAGCATATAGATCCCTAATGTGACAGACACTGCCCTCTGTGATGAAGGATGACACTTCTAAGGACGCATTCTCCTTTGTTAGCACTTTAAGTTTAATGAAGCATACAATTTATAAACCTGATGCTTGACAGTAATCTTTTAGTAATTCATTCTGATTGCCTAAAGAGTTGAAAAGAATGACTATTTACTGTTTGTTCCTAAAACCTTTATATGGATAATGGGCATATGATTTTAAAAATGAAAATATAATGTAAAAGGAGAAGAATATTGCTAAATTGTTTTATGTTTATCACTAGTAATTCACCACCACAAGTGATTCTTCTGTCTTGCAAAGAACAATGCATTATGTCATCTAGAAATGCTCTCTTCTAGATTCTGACCTTTGAAACTTACTAATAAAGCATCATGCTGTATAGGAAGCCTATATATTGTATTCTTTTTCATACAAATAGTGCAAATGTATACTGAAGGCAGAAATTTACAACAAGATATAATTGCACAAAGGATGGGTGATTAAGCGTTTCTAGGCCTCAGACCAAAGATTTGAAACCTCCTTAATGATGCAGGAGGAAAAGATAATAGAAATGATATCTTCACTAGAGAAGTAATACATATAAATTTATAATACAGCTATAGCAAATACAGCTATAGCAAATATTAACATGTTAATTAAATAGACAGGTGCAGAAAACTTTATTTTGACACAGCACAAAAAAGCTATTAAAAAAATCAAGCTTAAGTTTGTAGCAACTTCAAGTTAAAGTTTATTATATACTGTATGTATGCTCTATATATTAGATTCATTATTTTTAAAATTCTGATAAACTAGCATACAAAGGAACTCAACATGTCGCAGCATATGACACATTCTGGATTGAAAGACAGACCTATAGAAATTAAAATTAGAGTAAAACCCACAATAATATAGTTCAAGATTCTGGTCAACTGGTATAAATGTAGCTGACAGTGTTAGAATTCAATGGATACTTGGATTAAGATTCTGATTCTGGTTTGATTTGATCTAATCAGTCCTAACCAAATCAAAAGTATTCCAATTGGACTGAAAATTTGTGTGTGACACTTTGAGATCTCCCAGGACAGGGGCAGATTAAGTGCACAATAGGCCCGGGGCTGTCTACCCAACTCGGGCCCCTCCCTCCAGTTTAGGTTTAAGTTTTTTTTTCTGTATGAAGAAGTTGCGGTGCTTCATGAGCGCAACAGTATCTTCCTAGGCCATATGACATCACATTCATCGGTCACGTGGCCTAGGTGCAGCTCTGTCCCATCTAAATGATTGGGGCTGAGCTGCAATACCAAGCGCAGTGCTATCAAGTGGACATAGCTGTGCTTGGTAAGGAGTAAAGAGTCTGCGGAGCTCACTGGAACATTGCGGTCTCCTCAAAAAGCTGATTGGTGGGGGTTCAAATGCTTCTGTACCCAAATGCACTATATAGAAAGTATATTATTGGTATATAACACCCCGTTTCTATCAGTTTTTTTGAGGGTCGACTGGTATATCACACCAGTTATAATTATTTTTTCTAATTGCGTTTGTCACTCTGTGTAGCTGCAGTATCGCTGCAGAACTGCTCACCACTACTGCACAATACAAATCCACTATAATATGCTTTCTATGTTAGAAGGTATATTATAAGTGTATTACACCCCTCTGTACTGCACACCTATCAATAGCACACCTATACCAGTCCTTCAAAGGACTTTTGTGGACCTATTTGATCGTGTTTTTTCCCCTAACAGTCTGTCCCTGCTCCACACAGCAACCTTTCCCTACACTGACAAAAGACTGAATGTAAAATGGCGGCCATATTGGGTCTATTTATAAGGTAGGGGGTATGTCTATGTGCTGAAACTTTTCAATTGGCTGTCCTGTATAGGGATGAGCGAACCCGAACTGTATAGTTCGGGTTCGTACCGAATTTTGGGGTGTCCGTGACACGGACCTGAACCCGAACATTTTCGTAAAAGTCCGGGTTCGGTGTTCGGAGCTTTCCTGGCGCTTTTTGAAAGGCTGCAAAGCAGCCAATCAACAAGCGTCATACTACTTGGCCCAAGAGGCCATCACAGCCATGCCTACTATTGGCATGGCTGTGATTGGCCAGTGCACCATGTGACCCAGCCTCTATTTAAGCTGGAGTCACGTAGCGCCGCACGTCACTCTGCTATGATCAGTATAGGGAGAGGTTGCAGCTGCGACGTTAGGGCGAGATTAGGCAGATTAACTCCTCCAAAAGACTTCATTCTGTGATCGATCTGCAGCTGTGGATCATTGAAGTGCTATTATTGACTTGCTCACTTTTTTGAGGCTACCCAGAGCGTTTTTAGATCACTTTTTTTCTGGGGTGATCGGCGGCCATTTTGTGACTTGTGGTGCGCCAGCACGAGCTATCACCAAGTGTATTTAACCATCGATAGTGTGGTTATTTTGTGCTATATCCTACATCAGCTGCAGGCTGAGCCTTAGTCACCGAAGTGCATTTAACCATCAACAGTCTGGTTATTTTTTGGCCATATACTACATCAGCTGCAGGCTGAGCCTGTGTCACCCAAGTGCATTTAACCATCAACAGTCTGATTATTTTTTGGCCATATACTACATCTGCTGCAGGCTGAGCCTGTGTCACCCAAGTGTATTTAACCATCGATAGTGTGGTTATTTTGTGCTATATCCTACATCAGCTGAAGGCTGAGCCTGTGTCACCCAAGTGCATTTAACCATCAACAGTCTGATTATTTTTTGGCCATATACTACATCTGGTGCAGGCTGAGCCTGTGTCACCCAAGTGCATTTAACCATCAACAGTCTGATTATTTTTTGGCCATATACTACATCAGGGGCAAGTTGAGCCTGTCACCCAGCGCCTAAAAAATAGACCTGACATTTCTATTCAACCAAATCTGCACAGTTTTAGCTGGTCAAGTTATTTGTAGTGACCGTAAAAGCAGACTTTTTGTTCTGGGTTGAAAAAGCATTCCCAAATTTGCCATTCTGAAAATAACTAGTTTGTGGTATTTGAGGCCTACTTGAAATCTATCCCAAAAAGAAAATCTTACATTGAAGGTATTGATAGTGTCATTCAGAAAAACCTAAGACACACGCTAGCGTGCTGATAGAAGTGTCATTCTGTGATTAAACCTATAACTGTCACACAGCGCAAAAAAAAACAGGTCTCACATCTCTATTCAACCAAATCTGCACAGTTTTAGCTGGTCAAGTTATTTGTAGTGACCGTAAAAGCAGACTTTTTGTTCTGGGTTGAAAAAGCATTCCCAAATTTGCCATTCTCAAAATAACTAGTTTGTGATATTTGAGGCCTACTTGAAATCTATCCCAAAAAGAAAATCTTTTATTGAAGGTATTGATAGTGTCATTCAAAAAAACCTAAGACACACGCTAGCGTGCTGATAGAAGTGTCATTCTGTGATTAAACCTATAACTGTCACACAGCGCAAAAAAAAACCAGGTCTCACATCTCTATTCAACCAAATCTGCACAGTTTTAGCTGGTCAAGTTATTTGTAGTGACCGTAAAAGCAGACTTTTTGTTCTGGGTTGAAAAAGCATTCCCAAATTTGCCATTCTGAAAATAACTAGTTTGTGGTATTTGAGGCCTACTTGAAATCTATCCCAAAAAGAAAATCTTACATTGAAGGTATTGATAGTGTCATTCAGAAAAACCTAAGACACACGCTAGCGTGCTGATAGAAGTGTCATTCTGTGATTAAACCTATAACTGTCACACAGCGCAAAAAAAAACAGGTCTCACATCTCTATTCAACCAAATCTGCACAGTTTTAGCTGGTCAAGTTATTTGTAGTGACCGTAAAAGCAGACTTTTTGTTCTGGGTTGAAAAAGCATTCCCAAATTTGCCATTCTGAAAATAACTAGTTTGTGGTATTTGAGGCCTACTTGAAATCTATCCCAAAAAGAAAATCTTACATTGAAGGTATTGATAGTGTCATTCAGAAAAACCTAAGACACACGCTAGCGTGCTGATAGAAGTGTCATTCTGTGATTAAACCTATAACTGTCACACAGCGCAAAAAAAAACAGGTCTCACATCTCTATTCAACCAAATCTGCACAGTTTTAGCTGGTCAAGTTATTTGTAGTGACCGTAAAAGCAGACTTTTTGTTCTGGGTTGAAAAAGCATTCCCAAATTTGCCATTCTGAAAATAACTAGTTTGTGGTATTTGAGGCCTACTTGAAATCTATCCCAAAAAGAAAATCTTACATTGAAGGTATTGATAGTGTCATTCAGAAAAACCTAAGACACACGCTAGCGTGCTGATAGAAGTGTCATTCTGTGATTAAACCTATAACTGTCACACTGCGCAAAAAAAAACAGGTCTCACATCTCTATTCAACCAAATCTGCACAGATTTAGCTGGTCAAGTTATTTGTAGTGACCGTAAAAGCAGACTTTTTGTTCTGGGTTGAAAAAGCATTCCCAAATTTGCCATTCTGAAAATAACTAGTTTGTGGTATTTGAGGCCTACTTGAAATCTATCCCAAAAAGAAAATCTTACATTGAAGGTATTGATAGTGTCATTCAGAAAAACCTAAGACACACGCTAGCGTGCTGATAGAAGTGTCATTCTGTGATTAAACCTATAACTGTCACACAGCGCAAAAAAAAAACAGGTCTCACATCTCTATTCAACCAAATCTGCACAGTTTTAGCTGGTCAAGTTATTTGTAGTGACAGTAAAAGCAGACTTTTTGTTCTGGGTTGAAAAAGCATTCCCAAATTTGCCATTCTCAAAATTGTGGTGAACGGGAACAATGAGGAAAACATCTAATAAGGGACGCGGACGCGGACGTGGACATGGTCGTGGTGGTGTTAGTGGACCCTCTGGTGCTGGGAGAGGACGTGGCCGTTCTGCCACAGCCACACGTCCTAGTGAACCAACTACCTCAGGTCCCAGTAGTTAGCAGAATTTACAGCGATATTTGGTGGGGCCCAATGCCGTTCTAAGGATGGTAAGGCCTGAGCAGGTATAGGCATTAGTCAATTGGGTGGCCGACAGTGGATCCAGCACGTTCACATTATCTCCCACCCAGATGGCGCATGAAAACCAAGCCCATCGGTCTGTCACATCACCCCCATGCATATCAGGGAAACTGTCTGAGCCTCAAGTTATGCAGCAGTCTCTTATGCTGTTTGAAGACTCTGCTGCCAGGGTTTCCCAAGGGCATCCACCTAGCCCTTCCCCAGGGGTGGAAGAGATAGAATGCACTAACGCACAACCACTTATTTTTCCTGATGATGAGGACATGGGAATACCACCTCAGCACGTCTCTGATGATGATGAAACACAGGTGCCAACTGCTGCGTCTTTCTGCAGTTTGCAGACTGAACAGGAGGTCAGGGATCAAGACTGGGTGGAAGACGATGCAGGGGACGATGAGGTCCTAGACCCCACATGGAATGAAGGTCGTGCCACTGACTTTCACAGTTCGGAGGAAGAGGCAGTGGTGAGACCGAGCCAACAGCGTAGCATAAGAGGGAGCAGTGGGCAAAATCAGAACACCCGCCGCCAAGAGACTCCGCCTGCTACTGACCGCCGCCATCTGGGACCGAGCACCCCAAAGGCAGCTTCAAGGAGTTCCCTGGCATGGCACTTCTTCAAACAATGTGCTGACGACAAGACCCGAGTGGTTTGCACGCTGTGCCATCAGAGCCTGAAGCGAGGCATTAACGTTCTAAACCTTAGCACAACCTGCATGACCAGGCACCTGCATGCAAAGCATGAACTGCAGTGGAGTAAACACCTTAAAAACAAGGAAGTCACTCAGGCTCTCCTTGCTACCTCTTCTGCTGCTGCCGCCTCGGCCTCTTCTGCTGCTGCTGCCGCCGCCTCGGCCTCTTCCTCTGCCTCTGGAGGAATGTTGGCACCTGCCGCCCAGCAAACATGGGATGCACCACCAACACCACCACCTGCGTCACCAAGCATCTCAACCATGTCACACGGCAGCGTTCAGCTCTCCATCTCACAAAAATTGGAGAGAAATCGTAAATTCTCACCTAGCCACCCTCGATCCCTGGCCCTGAATGCCAGCATTTCTAAACTACTGGCCTATGAAATGCTGTCATTTAGGCTGGTGGACACACACAGCTTCAAACAGCTCATGTCACTTGCTGTCCCACAGTATGTTGTTCCCAGCCGCCACTACTTCTCCAAGAGAGCCGTGCCTTCCCTGCACAAACAAGTGTCCGATAAAATCAAGTGTGCACTGCGCAACGCCATCTGTGGCAAGGTCCACCTAACCACAGATACGTGGACCAGTAAGCACGGCCAGGGACGCTATATCTCCCTAACTGCACACTGGGTAAATGTAGTGGCGGCTGGGCCCCAGGCGGAGAGCTATTTGGCGCACGTCCTTCCGCCGCCAAGGATCGCAGGGCAACATTGTTTGCCTCCTGTCTCCTCCTCCTCCTACTCAGCTTCCTCCTCCTCTTCTTCCACCTGCTCATCCAGTCAGCCACACACCTTCACCACCAACTTCAGCACAACACGGGGTAAACGTCAGCAGGCCATTCTGAAACTCATATGTTTGGGGGACAGGCCCCACACCGCACAGGAGTTGTGGCGGGGTATAGAACAACAGACCGACGAGTGGTTGCTGCCGGTGAGCCTCAAGCCCGGCCTGGTGGTGTGCGATAATGGGCGAAATCTCGTTGCAGCTCTGGGACTAGCCGGTTTGACGCACATCCCTTGCCTGGCGCATGTGCTGAATTTGGTAGTGCAGAAGATCATTCGCAACTACCCCGACATGTCAGAGCTGCTGCATAAAGTGCGGGCCGTCTGTTCGTGCTTCCGGCGTTCACACCCTGCCGCTGCTCGCCTGTCTGCGCTACAGCGTAACTTCGGCCTTCCCGCTCACCGCCTCATATGCGACGTGCCCACCAGGTGGAATTCCACCTTGCATATGCTGGACAGACTGTGCGAGCAGCAGCAGGCCATAGTGGAGTTTCAGCTGCAGCACGCACGGGTCAGTCGCACTGCGGATCAGACCCACTTCACCACCAATGACTGGGCCTCCATGCGAGACCTGTGTGCCCTGTTGCGCTGTTTCGAGTACTCCATCAACATGGCCAGTGGCGATGACGCCGTTATCAGCGTTACAATACCACTTCTATGTCTCCTTGAGAAAACACTTAGGGCGATGATGGAAGAGGAGGTGGCCCAGGAGGAAGAGGAGGAAGAGGGGTCATTTTTAGCACTTTCAGGCCAGTCTCTTCGAAGTGACTCAGAGGGAGTTTTTTTGCAACACCAGAGGCCAGGTACAAATGTGGCCAGACAGGGCCCACTACTGGAGGACGAGGAGGACGAGGATGAGGAGGAGGTGGAGGAGGATGAGGATGAAGCATGTTCACAGCGGGGTGGCACCCAAAGCAGCTCGGGCCCATCACTGGTGCGTGGCTGGGGGGAAACACAGGACGATGACGATACGCCTCCCACAGAGGACAGCTTGTCCTTACCTCTGGGCAGCCTGGCACACATGAGCGACTACATGCTGCAGTGCCTGCGCAACGACAGCAGAGTTGCCCACATTTTAACGTGTGCGGACTACTGGGTTGCCACCCTGCTGGATCCCTGGTACAAAGACAATGTGCCCACCCTACTTCCTACACTGGAGCGTGATAGGAAGATGCGCGAGTACAAGCGCACGTTGGTAGACTCGCTACTGAGAGCATTCCCAAATGTCACAGGGGAACCAGTGGAAGCCCAAGGCGAAGGCAGAGGAGGAGCAAGAGGTCGCCAACGCAGCTGTGTCACGCCCAGCTCCTCTGAGGGCAGGGTTAGCATGGCAGAGATGTGGAAAAGTTTTGTCAACACGCCACAGCTAAGTGCACCACCACCTGATACGGAACGTGTTAGCAGGAGGCAACATTTCACTAACATGGTGGAACAGTACCTGTGCACACCCCTCCACGTACTGACTGATGGTTCGGCCCCATTCAACTTCTGGGTCTCCAAATTGTCCACGTGGCCAGAGCTAGCCTTTTATGCCTTGGAGGTGCTGGCCTGCCCGGCGGCCAGCGTTTTGTCTGAACGTGTATTCAGCACGGCAGGGGGCGTCATTACAGACAAACGCAGCCGCCTGTCTACAGCCAATGTGGACAAGCTGACGTTCATAAAAATGAACCAGGCATGGATCCCACAGGACCTGTCCATCCCTTGTGCAGATTAGATATTAACTACCTCCCCTTAACAATATATTATTCTACTCCAGGGCACTTCCTCATTCAATACTATTTTTAATTTCATTTTACCATTATATTGCGGGGCAACCCAAAGTTGAATGAACCTCTCCTCTGTCTGGGTGCCGGGGCCTAAATGTGTGACAGTGGCCTGTTCCAGTGGTGGGTGACGTGAAGCCTGATTCTCTGCTATGACATGAATACAGATTCTGAGCTGACATAAGGCCAGATTCTCTGTTACGGGACCGCTCTCCTCTGCCTGGGTGCCTGGGCCTAAATGTGTGACAGTGGCCTGTTCCAGTGGTGGCTGACGTGAAGCCTGATTCTCTGCTATGACATGAAGACAGATTCTGCGCTGACATAAGGCCAGATTCTCTGTTACGGGACCGCTCTCCTCTGTCTGGGTGCCGGGGCCTAAATGTGTGACAGTGGCCTGTTCCAGTGGTGGGTGACGTGAAGCCTGATTCTCTGCTATGACATGAATACAGATTCTGCGCTGACATAAGGCCAGATTCTCTGTTACGGGACCTCTCTCCTCTGCCTGGGTGCCTGGGCCTAAATGTGTGACAGTGGCCTGTTCCAGTGGTGGCTGACGTGAAGCCTGATTCTCTGCTATGACATGAAGACAGATTCTGCGCTGACATAAGGCCAGATTCTCTGTTACGGGACCGCTCTCCTCTGTCTGGGTGCCGGGGCCTAAATGTGTGACAGTGGCCTGTTCCAGTGGTGGGTGACGTGAAGCCTGATTCTCTGCTATGACATGAATACAGATTCTGCGCTGACATAAGGCCAGATTCTTTGTTACGGGACCTCTCTCCTCTGCCTGGGTGCCTGGGCCTAAATGTGTGACAGTGGCCTGTTCCAGTAGTGGGTGACGTGAAGCCTGATTCTCTGCTATGACATGAATACAGATCCTGCGCTGACATAAGGCCAGATTCTCTGTTACGGGACCTCTCTCCTCTGCCTGGGTGCCTGGGCCTAAATGTGTGACAGTGGCCTGTTCCAGTGGTGGGTGACGTGAAGCCTGATTCTCTGCTATGACATGAATACAGATTCTGCGCTGACATAAGGCCAGATTCTCTGTTACAGGACCGCTCTCCTCTGTCTGGGTGCCGGGGCCTAAATGTGTGACAGTGGCCTGTTCCAGTGGTGGGTGACGTGAAGCCTCATTCTCTGCTATGACATGAATACAGATTCTGCGCTGACATAAGGCCAGATTCTCTGTTACGGGACCTCTCTCCTCTGCCTGGGTGCCTGGGCCTAAATGTGTGACAGTGGCCTGTTCCAGTGGTGGGTGACGTGAAGCCTGATTCTCTGCTATGACATGAATACAGATTCTGCGCTGACATAAGGCCAGATTCTCTGTTACGGGACCGCTCTCCTCTGTCTGGGTGCCGGGGCCTAAATGTGTGACAGTGGCCTGTTCCAGTGGTGGGTGACGTGAAGCCTGATTCTCTGCTATGACATGAAGACAGATTCTGTGCTGACATAAGGCCAGATTCTCTGTTACGGGACCTCTCTCCTCTGCCTGGGTGCCTTGGCCTAAATGTGTGACAGTGGCCTGTTCCAGTGGTGGGTGACGTGAAGCCTGAGTCTCTGCTATGACATGAATACAGATTCTGCGCTGACATAAGGCCAGATTCTCTGTTACGGGACCGCTCTCCTCTGTCTGGGTGCCGGGGCCTAAATGTGTGACAGTGGCCTGTTCCAGTGGTGGGTGACGTGAAGCCTGATTCTCTGCTATGACATGAAGACAGATTCTGTGCTGACATAAGGCCAGATTCTCTGTTACGGGACCTCTCTCCTCTGCCTGGGTGCCTTGGCCTAAATGTGTGACAGTGGCCTGTTCCAGTGGTGGGTGACGTGAAGCCTGAGTCTCTGCTATGACATGAATACAGATTCTGCGCTGACATAAGGCCAGATTCTCTGTTACGGGACCTCTCTCCTCTGCCTGGGTGCCTGGGCCTAAATGTGTGACAGTGGCCTGTTCCAGTGGTGGGTGACGTGAAGCCTGATTCTCTGCTATGACATGAAGACAGATTCTGCGCTGACTTAAGGCCAGATTCTCTGTTACGGGACCGCTCTCCTCTGCCTGGGTGCCTGGGCCTAAATGTGTGACAGTGGCCTGTTCCAGTGGTGGCTGACGTGAAGCCTGATTCTCTGCTATGACATGAAGACAGATTCTGCGCTGACATAAGGCCAGATTCTCTGTTACGGGACCGCTCTCCTCTGTCTGGGTGCCGGGGCCTAAATGTGTGACAGTGGCCTGTTCCAGTGGTGGGTGACGTGAAGCCTGATTCTCTGCTATGACATGAAGACAGATTCTGTGCTGACATAAGGCCAGATTCTCTGTTACGGGACCTCTCTCCTCTGCCTGGGTGCCTTGGCCTAAATGTGTGACAGTGGCCTGTTCCAGTGGTGGGTGACGTGAAGCCTGAGTCTCTGCTATGACATGAATACAGATTCTGCGCTGACATAAGGCCAGATTCTCTGTTACGGGACCGCTCTCCTCTGTCTGGGTGCCGGGGCCTAAATGTGTGACAGTGGCCTGTTCCAGTGGTGGGTGACGTGAAGCCTGATTCTCTGCTATGACATGAAGACAGATTCTGTGCTGACATAAGGCCAGATTCTCTGTTACGGGACCTCTCTCCTCTGCCTGGGTGCCTTGGCCTAAATGTGTGACAGTGGCCTGTTCCAGTGGTGGGTGACGTGAAGCCTGAGTCTCTGCTATGACATGAATACAGATTCTGCGCTGACATAAGGCCAGATTCTCTGTTACGGGACCTCTCTCCTCTGCCTGGGTGCCTGGGCCTAAATGTGTGACAGTGGCCTGTTCCAGTGGTGGGTGACGTGAAGCCTGATTCTCTGCTATGACATGAAGACAGATTCTGCGCTGACTTAAGGCCAGATTCTCTGTTACGGGACCGCTCTCCTCTGCCTGGGTGCCTGGGCCTAAATGTGTGACAGTGGCCTGTTCCAGTGGTGGCTGACGTGAAGCCTGATTCTCTGCTATGACATGAAGACAGATTCTGCGCTGACATAAGGCCAGATTCTCTGTTACGGGACCTCTCTCCTCTGCCTGGGTGCCTGGGCCTAAATGTGTGACAGTGGCCTGTTCCAGTGGTGGGTGACGTGAAGCCTGATTCTCTGCTATGACATGAAGACAGATTCTGCGCTGACATAAGGCCAGATTCTCTGTTACGGGACCGCTCTCCTCTGCCTGGGTGCCTGGGCCTAAATGTGTGACAGTGGCCTGTTCCAGTGGTGGCTGACGTGAAGCCTGATTCTCTGCTATGACATGAAGACAGATTCTGCGCTGACATAAGGCCAGATTCTCTGTTACGGGACCTCTCTCCTCTGCTTGGGTGCCTGGGCCTAAATGTGTGACAGTGGCCTGTTCCAGTGGTGGGTGACGTGAAGCCTGATTCTCTGCTATGACATGAAGACTGATTCTGTGCTGACATGAAGCCTGATTCTCTGCTATGACATAAAGACAGATTCTGCGCTGACATAAGGCCAGATTCTCTGTTACGGGACCGCTCTCCTCTGTCTGGGTGCCGGGGCCTAAATGTGTGACAGTGGCCTGTTCCAGTGGTGGGTGACGTGAAGCCTGATTCTCTGCTATGACATGAATACAGATTCTGCGCTGACATAAGGCCAGATTCTTTGTTACGGGACCTCTCTCCTCTGCCTGGGTGCCTGGGCCTAAATGTGTGACAGTGGCCTGTTCCAGTAGTGGGTGACGTGAAGCCTGATTCTCTGCTATGACATGAATACAGATCCTGCGCTGACATAAGGCCAGATTCTCTGTTACGGGACCTCTCTCCTCTGCCTGGGTGCCTGGGCCTAAATGTGTGACAGTGGCCTGTTCCAGTGGTGGGTGACGTGAAGCCTGATTCTCTGCTATGACATGAAGACAGATTCTGTGCTGACATAAGGCCAGATTCTCTGTTACGGGACCTCTCTCCTCTGCCTGGGTGCCTGGGCCTAAATGTGTGACAGTGGCCTGTTCCAGTGGTGGGTGACGTGAAGCCTGAGTCTCTGCTATGACATGATGACAGATTCTGCGCTGACATAAGGCCAGATTCTCTGTTACGGGACCTCTCTCCTCTGCCTGGGTGCCTGGGCCTAAATGTGTGACAGTGGCCTGTTCCAGTGGTGGGTGACGTGAAGCCTGATTCTCTGCTATGACATGAAGACAGATTCTGCGCTGACTTAAGGCCAGATTCTCTGTTACGGGACCGCTCTCCTCTGCCTGGGTGCCTGGGCCTAAATGTGTGACAGTGGCCTGTTCCAGTGGTGGGTGACGTGAAGCCTGATTCTCTGCTATGACATGAAGACAGATTCTGCGCTGACATAAGGCCAGATTCTCTGTTACGGGACCTCTCTCCTCTGCCTGGGTGCCTGGGCCTAAATGTGTGACAGTGGCCTGTTCCAGTGGTGGGTGACGTGAAGCCTGATTCTCTGCTATGACATGAAGACAGATTCTGCGCTGACATAAGGCCAGATTATAGGAAAATATATTCCAGCTCACCTAACTGGTCTGCATGTGATCCCGGCTCCAGAGGCCCTAGGGAAGTGTTCCCGTGGCAGGCAGAAAATAGAAAAGGAAGGGTCCCGGAGACAAATAATATCCTCTTTCAGCTCTTCTTTATTGGTTATGGACATCAACAGACATGACCATCAGTTGCACGGCAGAATTGACGCGTTTCGGGTAAGTACCCTTAGTCGTAACAAATTGCTAACTGTGGCCCCTCAATATAAAGGGGTTGAAAGCACTCCTCCTCAAATGGGGAGGAACCGGTTTCAAGCAACATCCGTTGCACCACACCTAGGCACACCTTTTTTGTTTCAGCTTGCATCAATCAGTTTATAATTAGTAGCACACTGTGCGAACCTTTCCCTGACATCTTAACCCCAGGTTGCCCTGTGATTATTTTCAACAGAAGTCGCACAGTGTGAATACTTCAATACATAGAAAAAATAGATTGTATGTAAAAAAACACATTTGATACCAACATTAACATACTAAAACAAATATAAATACAATGGTCCTATGTGTTCGGGCAGGTTCATGTTAGCAGCCTGGTACTGACACTTTTATAGCAGACTTATTGAAAAATATATATAATGACAAAAAATACATTGTTATATGTCAGTAGGGCTGCAATACCACTATTACCCAGTAAAACCGGACGTTTTGAATATAATTGCAAGATAGATCAGATCACAGATGGAATATAATAAGAAAATCTTTTCTACACTCCTGTGCAAATTCGTTGGAAATCTTTTCTTGCAACATCCAAAACAAACCAAGACAAGAAAATAACCGCATTATATAATGTTGGCATTATAGTGCCAGTGACGAACAGAGATGCACAGTCCCTATAGTAATATGGACTCTCACATATACAATGCTATTTTTGTGGTCATGTGTATCTCATTAATACCCCCAAAATGGCAATAAAGACATCAGAGATATGTGTCCGCCCAAATGTAAATATGCCTAACATGAATGTTAATAGTGACACATATCAAAATTCTGCTGCTTATGTAAGATATTTTATTGGTATATATAAATGAGTTCTTTCTTGAGGTTGAGACCCCTTGGCACCCTAGTACCCAGTCTAAAAATCCAGTAAGCCTCACGTAACAGGATTTTCTTGCGATAATCTCCACCCCTTTGCGGAGCTAATACACGTTCAATGGCATACGCCTGAAAGAATGATACTTGGCGGGCATGAACGTGTATAAAGTGTTTAGCTATATTTGAAATATTAAGAATATTGGGGTTGGCGATATAGTTGAGATGTTCTAACACTCTATTTTTAAACTTGCGGACGGTGCTACCCACATACATAAGATCACATTTGGTGCATCGGATTGCGTAGACAACGCCTTCCGTATTGCAATTTATGTACACACGGATTGGGAATTTGTCTGCATGGTCTGCACTGTCAAATGTTTTTGTGGGTAGGACATATTCGCAGGTCTTGCAACGGGCACTGCCGCATTTTGCAAATCCTTTATATATAAGCCAACTAGGCCTAGACTGTGTGCCACTGCCACTGGCAGTATAGAGAGACGGGGACAGCGAGCTGGACAGGGTGGGAGCCCTTCTAGAGACAATTCCACAACCTGATTTGAGTGCTTCATAAAGGATGGCATCGTCATACAAAATAGGTAGGCACTTCTTGATTGTGGAACTGATTATGCTAAACTCATTACTGTATGTTAGGGAAAGAGTGGGGACCCTGTCCAGATCGCCGTCCACCCGTGTCTCCACACTACCAGCAGAAGTCAGCACACTAGATTTACATTTGTGCTTCCCAAATAATATGTCTCTTCTATTTTTCTGGAGGGCTATCTCCCTTCCTCTATTGATCATCCACATTGGGTAATTACTGTCCCTCAACCTTTTCTCAACTCTGTCAAATTCATCATCTAATCTCTCTGCTACACTACAATTCCTGACCGTACGGATAAATTCACCCACGGGAATTGCTCTGACGGTATGTACTGGATGGTGGCTTTTAGCATTGAGTATAGTATTGCCCGCCACCTCTTTTCTATAGGTCATGGTGTGCACTATTTCTCCAGCGATTCCGCAGAGTGTCAGATCTAGAAAATTAATATGGGTTTCGTGTGCCAAGCAAGTGAACCTCAAATTATAGTTGTTGTTGTTTAGGTATGCCTGGAGGTCTGGGACGGCAGATATACCGCCCGCCCATACCATGAGCAGGTCATCGATATACCTGCCGTACCAGACCAAACCAGGCATAAATGGGTTCTCCAGATTATAGATGTACTTCTCCTCCCAAAATGACATGGTCAAATTAGCTAGGGATGGAGAAAATCTGGCTCCCATTGAAACTCCGCGGATCTGGAGATAGTGGACACCATCAAATGCAAAATAGTTGTGGGTTAGCAGGTATGCTGTGATCTCACACACAAAGTCAATATGATTAGTGTTTAATCCAGTATAGTGATGGAGATGATATTCCATCGCCATCAGAGCAATCCCGTGGGGAATGGACGGGTAGAGGGATACTACATCAGCTGTAATCCAATTAAATTTGGCTTCCCACCTGAAATCATACATAGCTCGCAAGACATCGCCCGTATCTTTCAAATATCCCGGTATACGTCTGACAAGAGGCTGGAGAAGGTGGTCCAGCCAGCTCCCCAGACGCTCGGTAAGTGAGCCAATGCCGGCAACTATGGGACGGAGGGGGGGGGGGGTGGACACCCTTGTGGACTTTAGGTAAGGCATGTATAATGGGTGTGACAGGCACATCCACGCACAGATATTTGTATTCTCCATCATCAAACATGCCATTATCTCTTCCTTTCATGATCAATGACAGGTAACTATGCATATATTCTTTTAATGGATCATTCGGTAGTTTACTGTACGTGGATGTGTCTGCCAACATATCCCGTAACTGTCCGCCATAAGTCTCCTTGTCCATGATGACCACCGCCCCCCCTTTGTCCGCCATTTTGATGACAATGGAGTCACATTTCTGTAAGTCCTGGAGTGCTTGGGCCTGAGAAGCACTGAGATTATTAGATTTATGCTGTCTATTACTTTCTATCTCTATGCTCCTAAGCTCCTTTTCCAGAACCTCCTGGAAAACATCCATACCACCCGTACGGGATATAACAGGATAAAATTTGGTGTTTTTGGTATGGAATTTTCCAGGGGGTCTGGGAAGCTCCCTGACTCCCTGTTCCTCCTGAAGCCCCACCAAAGAGCACAAGGCAACTTGTTCCCTAAATGATAAGTTCTTATATGAATTCTCTTCAAAATCTGGTGTCTCACTTGGTGGGGTCTCAGAGGAAGATGGAATTTTATGAAAATGTCGTCTGACCGTGATATTACGTACAAATTTGTTGATGTCAAGTAGGGTAGAAAACATATCAAAGTGATTGGTAGGGGCGAAATTCAACCCAAGGGACAGTACACATCTCTGTTCGTCACTCAGCACAACGCCAGACAGATTTACAACACTTAACTCATTCATTTTTGTTTCATTTGTAGTCGAGTGGACCTTGGATGCCGCCGACTGGTGTCTCCGTCCACCCCTTGCTCTATGTTTTTTGAGGCAGATACAGCATCTCTTATATCTTTATCTGATTTAGTTTTTTTATAATAACATGCAGTGCTGTTAATCTCATCCTGTGAGCAGGGATGTGCGGAGACCTCAGAGCTAGACTCCAAATCACCAGCAACATGTGAAAATTCAGAACCCTCAGTGTCTGAAGAGAAACTAACTCTAGGTGCCCGTTTAGATGAGCGTCTATTTTTGCGGTTTTTCAAAATTGATCTAGGTGTGGAGTAAGCATTATCTCTCCTCCCCCACTCATACACTTGGTCATGATTATAATCATATACATCGCGCAAATATTTTGAATGCTTATATTGCATGATGGTATCTTCTAATTGGGAAAGAGTTAGTTTCATATCTTCGTCCATTTTTATAAGGTCCTGATGATTGCTGAATTTCTCAAGAGAGTCTCTCGTAGATTGTATGTCTCGCTGTAATAAGCAAAGCTTGTCATTTTCAAACTCAATGATCAATTTCATTAGTTCCATGGAGCAGTCCATCAGTATATTATTCCATCTGCAGACAAAAACATCCGAAAAAACGGTGGTAGGAACTTTCTTAATTCTCAGGCCGCGTGGGATCATATTTTTTTCTTTATATTTGGTAAGAGTTATGCAGTCCCACCACACGCGGGTCTCTTGATTCAGTAAGCGCTCCAGATTGATCATACCACTTTTTATATCCGTGTCACTGGAGCTGCTTATATCTTCTCCTGAGAAAACAGAATCTGCCTTGGATTGTCGGTCCGGTCGGACACAAAAGGCCATATTAAAAGAAGGTATGTCCGTGTAGACTGAATGGAAGCCTGTAATCACTGATATTTTGTCAGAGCTAGAGGTGCATGACAATTCACGGGATACCAGAGGTGGAGCACGGAAACAACACTTTGTATAATAGGAAAAAATATTCCAGCTCACCTAACTGGTCTGCATGTGATCCCGGCTCCAGAGGCCCTAGGGAAGTGTTCCCGTGGCAGGCAGAAAATAGAAAAGGAAGGGTCCCGGAGACAAATAATATCCTCTTTCAGCTCTTCTTTATTGGTTATGGACATCAACAGACATGACCATCAGTTGCACGGCAGAATTGACGCGTTTCGGGTAGGTACCCTTAGTCGTAACAAATTGCTAACTGTGGCCCCTCAATATAAAGGGGTTGAAAGCACTCCTCCTCAAATGGGGAGGAACCGGTTTCAAGCAACATCCGTTGCACCACACCTAGGCACACCTTTTTTGTTTCAGCTTGCATCAATCAGTTTATAATTAGTAGCACACTGTGCGAACCTTTCCCTGACATCTTAACCCCAGGTTGCCCTGTGATTATTTTCAACAGAAGTCGCACAGTGTGAATACTTCAATACATAGAAAACATAGATTGTATGTAAAAAAACACATTTGATACCAACATTAACATACTAAAACAAATATAAATACAATGGTCCTATGTGTTCGGGCAGGTTCATGTTAGCAGCCTGGTACTGACACTTTTATAGCAGACTTATCAAAAAATATATATAATGACAAAAAATACATTGTTATATGTCAGTAGGGCTGCAATACCACTATTACCCAGTAAAACCGGACGTTTTGAATATAATTGCAAGATAGATCAGATCACAGATGGAATATAATAAGAAAATCTTTTCTACACTCCTGTGCAAATTCGTTGGAAATCTTTTCTTGCAACATCCAAAACAAAGGCCAGATTCTCTGTTACGGGACCGCTCTCCTCTGCCTGGGTGCCTGGGCCTAAATGTGTGACAGTGGCCTGTTCCAGTGGTGGCTGACGTGAAGCCTGATTCTCTGCTATGACATGAAGACAGATTCTGCGCTGACATAAGGCCAGATTCTCTGTTACGGGACCTCTCTCCTCTGCCTGGGTGCCTGGGCCTAAATGTGTGACAGTGGCCTGTTCCAGTGGTGGGTGACGTGAAGCCTGATTCTCTGCTATGACATGAAGACTGATTCTGTGCTGACATGAAGCCAGATTCTCTGCTATGGCATGAAGAGACTGATTCTCTGCTGACATGAAGCCAGATTCTTTGCTATGGCATGAAGAGACTGATTCTCTGCTGACGTGAAGCCAGATTCTCTGCTATGGGACCTCTGTCCAATTGATATTGGTTCATTTTTATTTTTTTAATTTTAATTTTAATTCATTTCCCTATCCACATTTGTTTGCAGGGGATTTACCTACATGTTGCTGCCTTTTGCAGCCCTCTAGCTCTTTCCTGGGCTGTTTTACAGCCTTTTTAGTGCCCAAAAGTTCGGGTCCCCATTGACTTCAATGGGGTTCGGGTTCGGGACGAAGTTCGGTTCGGATCCCGAACCCGAACATTTACGGGAAGTTCGGCCGAACTTCTCGAACCCGAACATCCTGGTGTTCGCTCAACTCTAGTCCTGTACTACCTGATGGATGTGTCATGGGTCAAAGTTCTTCACAATGTAAAAGAATATGGCGGGCGCGAATATCGCCATATGTTCGCATGTTCGACAAATCGCAAATGAGCAAAGTTCGCCGCGAAACGACCGCCGGGCAAACCACAAGGCCATCACTACAGTGGACTACAGGCCCCAAAAATTATTCATTCACCGTACAGAAAATAACAATTAATAATGTTCCTGGAGGTAGATTAGGCAATTTTACTGTTGGCCAGTTACATTACAGGCCCCAAAAATTATGCATTCAACGTACAGAAAAGATCAAGTAAATATGTGGCTGGAGGTATATTAGAAGGTCATTGGATATCAATTTTACAGCAGGCCAGAGGAGTACAGGCCCCAAACATTAGGCATTCACCGGACAGAAAACATCAAGTGATTATGTGGCTGGAGGTACATTAGGTGGTCATCATATAACAATTTTACTGTTGGCCAGTTATATTAAAGGTCCCAAAAATTATGCATTCAACGTACAGAAAAGTTCAAGTCATTATGTGGCTGGAGGTTTATTAGGCGGTCACTGTATAACAATTTTACTGATGGCCAGTAAGATAACAGGCCCCAAACATTAGGCATTCAAGTGATTATGTGGCAGGAGGTATATTAGACGGTCATTGGATATAAATTTTACTGTATGCCAGTACAAATACATGTCAAATACATATGTTTAAAAGAACTAAAAATATAAAATTGGATTAAAAATATGGCTAAAGAAATCCTCCCTCTTGATAAAACCCCCAATAGAATTTCACCCGTCTACTAGGTATATCAGTGGTACATCACACCTAAAAATTGGTGAATTTCACCAGAAAATGTAGGTATAGCAGTGGTCCCTCACACCAAAAAATTGTTGAATTTCACCCGAAAATGAAAGAGACAAATTTTTTATTTTTTTTTACCCGTCTACTAGGTATATCAGTGGTACATCACACCCAAAAATTGGTGAATTTCACCAGAACATGTAACTGCCAATTTATTTATTTTTTAACCTGTCTACTACGTGTAGCAGTGGTACTTCACACCCAAAAATTTGTGAATTTCACCAGAAAATGTAACTGACAAAGTAATAAAATGAAATAAAATAAAATACGTACAAATAAATAAAAAAAAATTGATTTATTAGGTGGAGTTACATATGGAGTAGGAGTTTGAGGAGGCAGTGGACGTATCGGTGTAGGTGGAAGCGGTGGTGGAGGAGGACGAGGTAGCCAACACAGGTTTTTGGTTTTAATTTAATTTTTTTAAATTAGGGTACACTCCAAAAGAGTGTGAAATATCCAAAATACAAGAATGAGCAATTGCGCTGCAGTATAACAATGGCTGGTTAGTGCCGGTATACATGTCTATTCTGCACAAGGTACAGACAAGTCCTGTGGGATCCATGCCTGGTTCATTTTAATGAACGTGAGCTTGTCCACATTGACTGTGGACAGGCGGCTGCGCTTGTCTGTGATGATGCCCCCTGCCGTGCTAAACACAGGTTCAGATAATACACTGGCCGCAGGGCAGGCCAGCACCTCAAAGGGCAAGCTCAGGCCATGTGCCCAATTTGGAGACCCAGAAGTTGAAGGGGGCAGACCCGTCATTCAGTACGTGTAGGCGTTTGAAGGGTTAAATAGAATAAGCTATATGATCTGTATGAAGGACAGGAGGTTGGGTGACATCATACTAGAGGGAGAATATGTTTACATTAGCCTTATGTCCATATAGGGAATGGATTCTGCCCAGCAACAAGTGAATATGTGAATCACATCTGTTTCCAATATGTGTGGATGTATGTCTATAAGAGGCCCGTGTGGTCAAGATTAAATCAGAACGGTTTCAGAAACACGTCTGTGTGTATCATTGAGACCAGTTCTCCGGGTGCCTGTCTGTGACAAACAAAGGAAGAACCAGGGTGCATTAAGAAGCAGATTTCTTTCAGCTGGGAGCTCTGTCCGGGATAGAACAATACAGTATCTCGGTAAGTCCGGAACATTCCTGTCTTTAACCGCTTCACGTCCGCCCATAGGATATAAACGTCCTATGGGTGGACGTCTATTTCTGAAAGCACGTTCAAAAACGTCCTTTCAGAAATAGCAGCTGCACGCTAATCGTGCAGCTGCTGATCGGGTTGCCCGCTGTCAGTGACAGCAGGGCAACCCTAAGACAAGGCAGGGACAGTGCCCAGGTGTCCCTGCCTTCTAGATCGCTGCAGACACAGCGCTCACCGAGCGCTGTGTATGCAGAGCAGGAAGCGCTGTGCACTTCCTGTTCCGGCCCGGCGGTCATGTGACCGCCGTGACCGGAGTGTGCAGGAGCTGTATGAGGTCTCTCAGAGACCTCGATCAGCCCTGCTCTGAGGCTGTACAGCGCAGGATTGCTGCTGTATAGCCTCTATAGGGGTGCATTTGTCCTGTAACTGGGGCTACTATGTCAGCCCCAGTTACAGGAGAAATCAACTGTGAAAAAAAAAAAAAAAGTGAAGTAAATTTCCCCCAGAGGTCTTGTATGACCTTATGGGGGACGAAAAGTGTAAAATAAAAAAAATAAAAATAAAAGGTTGAAAATAAAAAAATAAAAAAAAGTTTCACATGTAAAAAAAAAAAGGCCCCAAGTAAGGAATGAAAAAAAAAAATAAAAAATAGAAAAAATAAAAAAAAGTAAACATATTAGGTATTGCCGCGTCCGTAAAAACCAGCTCTATAAAAATATCACATGACCTAACCCCTCGGATGAACACCGTAATAAAAAAATAAAAAAAACTGTGTCAAAACAAGCAATTTTTGTCACCTTGCATCACAAAAAGTGCAACACCAAGTGATCAAAAACGCGTATGTCCCACAAAATAGTACCAATAAAACCGTCACCTCATCCCGCAAAAAATGAGCCCCTACATAAGAAAATCTCTTAAAAAATTTAAAAACTATAGCTCTTAGAACATGGAGACACTAAAACATCATTTTTTTGGTTTCCAAAATGCTATTATTGTGTTAAAGTGAAACAAATAAAAAAAAAGTATACATATTAGGTATTGCCAAGTCCGTAAAAACCAGCTCTATAAAAATATCACATGACCTAACCCCTCGGGTGAACACCGTAAAAAAAAAAAAAAGAAAACTGTGTCAAAACAAGCAATTTTTGTCACCTTGCATCACAAAAGGTGCAACACCAAGTGATCAAAAACGTGTATGTCCCACAAAATAGTACCAATAAAACCGTCACCTCATCCCGCAAAAAATGAGCCCCTACATAAGAAAATCTCTCAAAAAATAAATAAATAGAAACTGTGCTAAAACAAGCAATTTTTTGGTCACCTTACCCCATAAAGTGTTATAATGAATGATCAAAAAATCATATGTACCCAAAAATAGTACTAATAAAACTGGCACCTTATCCCCTAGTTTCCAAAATGGGGTCACTTCTTGGGAGTTTCTACTGTAAGGGTGCATCAGGGGGCTTCAAATGGGACATAGAATCTAAAAACCATGTGGAGTTCCTTTTCTTCTGCGCCCTGCCGTGTGCCCATACAGCAGTTTATGACCACATGTTTCTGTAAACCGCAGAATCTGGGTAATAAATATTGAGTTTTGTTTGGCTGTTAACCATCGATGTGTTAAAGAAAAAAATTGATTAAAATGGAAAATCTGCCAAAAAAGTGAAATTTTAAAATTTGATCTCTATTTTCCTTTAATTCTTGTGGAACGCCTAAAGGGTTAACAAAGTTTGTAAACTCGGTTTTGAATACCTTGAGGGGTGTAGTTTCTACAATGGGGTCATTTATGGGGGTATCTACTATGTAGGCCCCACAAAGTGACTTCAGACCTGAACTGGTCCTTATAAAGTGGGTTTTGGCAATTTTCTTATAAATTTGAAGAATTGCTTCTAAACTTCTAAGCCTTCTAACGTCCTAAAAAAATAAAATGACATTTCCAAAATGATGCCAAAATAAAGTAGACATATGGGGAATGTTAAATAATAAATATTTTATGAGGTATCACTTTCTGCTTTAAAAGCAGAGAAATTGAAATTTAGAAAATTGTGAATTTTTCAAATTTTTGGGTAAATTTGGGATTTTTTCATAAATAAAGGTGAAATATTTTGACTCAAATTTATGATTATCATGAAGTACAATGTGTCACGAGAAAACAATCTCTGAATGACTTGGATAAATAAAGGCGTTCCAAAGTTATTACCACATAAAGTGAGATATGTCAGTTTTGCAAAATTTGGCCTGGTCAGGAAGGGGGCAAATGGCCCAGATGGGAAGTGGTTAACGACTGGGGACATTCCGATGCTTTCCGAACAAAAACATACTGTTGATTCTATTTTGAATCCACTTCAGACACACTGAAAGGAATAGTACCTATCTTTAGGCAAGATAGACAATAAATAGACTACTGGCCAAATCTAACAGATAAATTCTTTAAGGAAGAATTCAAATAGTGTCTGCACCCTGTTTTTTTTTTTTTCTTGTCAGCCAATTTCTATTGCTTCTTATCTGTCACTTTCTTTATGCTCTCTTGTATTTTATGAAGTTATGAAGCATTAAGTCATTTTTATGCTGAAGGTAAGCAGCAAATGATACTGTGAAAACTGTACTAACTTTATCGTGTGTGTCCTAGATAACCGTAAGACGCCCCATTTTCTGGCAAGGTTAAACCCGCTAACCCAGAAATTAGTGAACGCAAGTGACGGTTTGAAGGGATAATACTAGCAGTCCGTTGAGGTGGAAGTTGAGCATAGACATAAGTCCTCTAACCCAGTTGACAGGATTGTCGGAGCCTTCACGGTTCAGTACAGCCAGTCCTGGGGAGAGTTCAGCTCTGCTTCCGTCTCAATTCAGTTTTAAGAAATGGGTGCAAAGCAAGGAAAGGTCTCCCCCCCCCCACGTATGTAGGAGAAACATGTAAGGATTATGTAGCCCGGGTGTGTGGTACTGATTATTATTTAGTTACTCCCTGGGTGGATAATATGGCAGGATGGACCGAGGGGATGAAGAGTATAAATTCGTTCCCTCAGGAAGGGGCTAATGACACCTTCCATATGGATATGGTAAAAGGGTTATGTTTGGGTGACACTGAAGCTTACCCATATTCTGGTCCAGACCCCCAGTGGGACATGCAGTATATGAAGTTGGGAGGGGAAAATTGGCTTACTTATGCACCATATTGGTATGATAGACCAAATAAAAAGGTTAAGAAACAGAAGGCAGAGAACCAGGAGGGATATAAAAAGAAACAAGAGTTAGAAAAAGAATTGACAAGGGGTTCACTCCAGAAGCCCCCTCCTCCCTATTTAGGAAATATCCCACAGATATATCCATCCCTTCCAAAAGATGACTTAGATTAAAAGGGCAGTACTTTGAGGCCCAGGTATTATTTCATTGGCTCAAAAGGAAAAAGAGATAAGAGAAGAAGGGATAACACTCTAGCATCCTTTCACAGTGCACACATCTTCTTCAAAGCATCTGTGGGAGATAGAAGACCAACACTGCCCACAGCACAGATCTCTGCCCCCCTTCATCTCCTCATAGCGTTGCATAGACAGAGCTCGAGTAACAGCAGAAAGGGGAGGGGGGAGGGTCCTGAGATAAGAAGAAGTTTGTAACAACTTAAGATTAACCAGTTACAGTCCTAGAGATACAAAAAATATAGAATAAAATTCACACATCTCTAACACTGGGGATGTCATAGCTCCCATGCGCCTTAGATCACAAAAGTATTCTCCCAAACCTGAACATATACCTCATCATGATGAGGACAGTGACCTTGAGGAACAGTTCACTTTTATGACTGTAGGGGACACCTTGTTAGAGAAACCTATTTAAGTAGATGATATTAATAAGATTGTTATTATACCCATAGCCCCTGTGGTTCCAGACGTACCATCTCTGCTATCAGCTATTCCTGCCCATGCAGAGTTTTTCTCTGTTATTGATTTAAAAAATGCATTTTTTTCTGTCCCAGTTGACAAGGAGAGACGGCCACTTTTTGCTTCTACATTTAAATTTCCCCAGTATACCTGGTGTAGAATGCCTCAGGGTTATGTAGACTCCCCAGTAGTCTACTCCATTGTCCTCCAAGTTAGACTGCGCCCTTGGACTGCCCCTCATGGTTCTGTCCTTCTACAATATGTGGACGATCTCCTCATATGTAGTCCTACTCGGGAGGCCTAGTTTATTACTGTGGTTATGTGAATGCGGTCACAAAGTTTCTTGGAAGAAATTACAATGGTGTATGGGAAGTGTTGAGTATTTGGGCTTTGTTCTCAGTAAAGGTGAGAGGAAAATCAGCCATGCCAGAATTAGCACCGTACTGGGTCTGCCCCGCCCACAAACCAAGAAAGACATGTTGACCTTTCTTGGCATGATTGGTTACTGCCGCCAATGGATTGCTGATTGTTCCTACTATGATAATATTCTGAGACAAGCCACTAATACTGAGATGCCTGACTTCATTAAATGGTCTGATGAAATGTTACAAGCTTTTAGTCATTTGAAATGTGCAATGGTTTCAAGTCCTGGTTTGGGCCTACTCGACTATGGCGTGATGTTTCACTTATTTGCCAGGGACAATTGTAAAACCATGGCAGGAGTCCTGGCGCAAGATCATGGAGGCAAATTCCGCCCTGTTGCTTTTTTCTCAAAAGTGGTTCCCGTACAGGTTCAGGGCATGCCTGCGTGTCTCAGGAGTTTGGCAGCCTGTGCTATGGTCGCTGAGATGGCCACGCCTATCACCCTAGGTCACCCACCACATCTGCTGTAACTTTATGGTTCTTGTAGTTCCACAAGAACTTTTCCTGTTTGCACTCTGAAATGTGCTCCTTAAAATGTACCCCTCCCATCTGTATTTTGTTATTTCCTTCGCATCCCCCTCCTGTGCTAAGGAATTCAACTCCCCTCCATATGGGGGTTGGGGGGAGGGGAGAGGGGGGCTGGTAATTGGTAATGCATCTGCAGACTGTGAAGATACTAATGTATGTTATCTATAGATCTTCCAGAGAGGGCTCCAGCATTGGATTAGATCCAATGATGTTTGAAAATCACCTTTCCAAATTGTATGTTTCACTAGTTAAGGAAGTGCCCGCAGTGATTGCACCATGATGCCAATTGGAAGTGTCCAATCCTATCAATCCAAGGTTGCACCCATTCTTAGTCCTTATTCAGATATGAGTGAAAGTGTAGGGATATCTGCATCATTGTATGATGTATGACATCTACCACACCCAGTAGTAACATCAGTTTTGCCATGAACAATTTTGCCATGATGAATAGAATTCCAAATTCAGAGAATTTATGCTGCTTTATAGAAAATTTGTTAAAATATGGAGAGTTTTCTCATATTATTGGTGAGATTTGGAAAATTTGGTCCAATGTGGAGCTGGGGATTTACTGCATAGTGAAGATCGTTGAGTCTAGGTGGAAGCGTTTAGGTCATCAGTCAGTCACATTGTCTGAATATGCATCAGGACAGAGAGTGTGGAGAAAGTTTTCACTAGACTCCAGGAAAGTTGGGTGGATTTGGAATTTTGAGCTTTCTTTGGCGACGCATGAGAAAATCCTAAGTGCTGCCTTTGTGGATGATCTTAAGAATCATCTGGGAAGGTCTGGTGTTGGCTAGGCTTGAGTGAAGTTCATTTTGTCCCTTCATGTTTTTAAAGGTGTATTGAACAAAGACCTACGGCGGGCGAGGCTGCCTATCAGTCCTCCCCACTAGAGGGGGGAGGAAAGACTTTGTATGTACTTGCCCACTTTCTCGCCCATGGGAGGAGCTACAAATGTTCAGCCTTCAAATGCAACGCCCATAGGGAATTAACAACCCACAATCAAATTCTGGATCCCAATTATCTATACAATCCCTAGGATCTGTTTCTATTGCCTCATAGCAAACATGTTCCATGATCTATCATGGCTAAGGGTAGTATCACATGTGTAAGAATAGATAGTAATGCAATTCCTACTTCTCTCACCAATTAATCACTGTCTTAAGGGTGTGCAAAATTAGATCCAACTACTCTGCTGCATCTGGGGGGGGGGGGGGGAGGAGGCTGGGAGTAGTGAATAAAAATACTTCTTCCCACCTCTGTAAATAAAAATAAAATGTGCTTTTTGGGAGAAGTAAATAAAAATAAAAAATTCAAATTCGAATTTAATATCTCCAATTAATAACCAAATTTTTTAGTTTCTGGTAGATAATTTCAGGTTCTTGGAAGATGGATCATCTCGGACAGGATATGCTGTTCCTACTTAAACTGATGTTTTCAAGAAAGAACCACTTCTTCCAGCAATGTTAGTGCAGGAGACAGGGCTGAAGATCCATTGTAAGGCACATACTGGTCTCCAAACACACATAGCTAAAGGGAATGCCCTAGCTGACCAGGCAGCAAAAGAGGCTGCTATTAGAATGGCAGCAACAATTCAAATGACCCTCCCTAGTTCCAGACATTACCCTTACTGACAATCTATTGCTCAGCCTCCCGGATTTGGCTACCAGTAGTGAAAAAAAAATAGAATGGCAGTCGGTAGGTGCAGTACAAGACCCTGATACGGCTCTTATCTGCAAAGAGGGGAAACCATGTATCCCAGTTGCAAGTACCCCGATTTTGATTGCACAATATCATGGTCTTGGCCATAGGGGAGCACAGGCAACCACTGACCTCATTCAGAGAGATTTTTTTTTATACCAGGTCTTAAATCAAAATGAACAAGATGTTGCTCGTGCCTCTCCTTTCTCTCCACAGGAACCTACGCATCCTTTCCAACCAGGAGACGTGGTGATAGTCCAGCGCCTGGCAAAAGGATGAAAACAGACTGAGTTCCCATTTGGACCACCCACCCGAGTGGTAGCAGTCACCAGAACAGCGATTCTCACAGGCTCCAATCTGGATTCACGCTAGCAGAGTAAAAAAGGTCCCTGAGGCTTCTTCTCCGGTGACAGACAAAGACAAAGAGGGTGAAGCAGGTGTGATGTCCCTGAACAAAGAGGGGAGCTCAGAAGAAGTTTCCCTGAAAAGTACCTTGCCACAGGCTCAAGATGATGACCCCACAATATTCTGGGATATTTGTTTGTCTACTGATAATTATTAATCTTTGTGTTTTCTTGCCAGTCTGGCTTATTACTACATGTATTTATCACCCAGAGGAGATGAGTTTCTTCTGCGGTGCAGCAAATAATCAGTCAGTATATAAAAGAGCTCAGGAGCAAGATCCCTTTGCTCCCGTCCCCTTTTATTCTGAACAGAATAGTATAGTCAGGATGGTGGCAAATGCCCTAAATGTTAGTACATTGTGCCTTAAAGACTTACAGAGCCCACGGGATCTTATACAAACATGTGTTATTGCTGTGCCTACACCAGATGAATAGAGATGTTGCGAACATAAAATTTTCCGTTCGTGAACGGCAAACGCGAATTTCCGCAAATGTTCGCGAACGGGCGAACCGGGCGAACTGCCATAGACTTCAATAGGCAGGCGAATTTTAAAGCCCACAGGGACTCTTTCTGGCCACAAAAGTGATGGAAAAGTTGTTTCAAGGGGACTAACACCTGGACTGTGGCATGCAGGAGGGGGATCCATGGCAAAACTCCCATGGAAAATTATGTAGTTGACGCAGAGTTGGGTTTTAATCCATAAAGGGCATAAATCACCTAACATTCCTAAATTGTTTGGAATAACGTGCTTTAAAACATACAGTGTGTGTATACGATCAGGTATGATGTTGTATCGATCAGGTAGTGTAAGGGTTACGCCCGCTTCACAGTGACAGACCAAACTCTGACAGACCAAACTCCCCGTTTATCGCACCGCAAACATGCGCAAACAGTCCATTTGCACAACCGCAAACTCCCCATTTGCGTAAGGTTGGATACCAAGCTAGCCATGTCCCGTTCCTTGTCCTCACTGACGTCATTGAAGGTCTCTTCCTCCACCCAGCCACGTACAACACCAAGGGTCCCCAAGGTGACAATAAGCTCCCTGGGACGCCTGCTGTGGTTGGTCTTCCACCTCCTCAAAGCCACCTTCCTCCTCTGACTCCTCTTCTTCACACTCCTCTCTCTGCGTTGCCGCAGGTCCAGCAATCGACGACGACAAGGCTGCTTCTGGTGGTGATGGTGACCACAACTCTTCCTCTTCATGCTCATCTACGGCCTGATCCAGCACTCGTCGCAGGGCACGCTCAAGAAAAAACGCATATGGGATGAGGTCGATGATGTTGCCTTGGGTTTGACTGACCAGGTTTGTCACCTCCGCAAAAGGACGCATGAACGTTCAGTAACGCGGCAAAAAAATACCAAGCTCCGCAGAGG
This sequence comes from Bufo bufo, assembly GCF_905171765.1. NCBI lineage: Eukaryota > Metazoa > Chordata > Amphibia > Anura > Bufonidae > Bufo > Bufo bufo. Next base: position 432,216,877 of record NC_053393.1, read on the forward strand.
CTGTCCACTTTTTTAAAAATTTAAAAAATCTGTTCTTACCAGTTTAATCTCTGTTTTGTGCTCTATCAGGGTCCGGTGTATGGAATAGATTTTAGGAAACGGGAGATGGAAAAAGATGGTTGGTCGGTCCTCTTACTTCCTATTTGGGGCACTGCGCGTGCGCCGTGCAATGTACTGTGCCACCCTATATGAGTGGTGTGTTAAGTAGTACTATTCCTATCAGTTTAATCCCTGTTATGTCCCCTATCAGGGGCCGGTGTATGGAATCGATTTTAGGAACCGGGAGATGGAAAAAGATGGTTGGTCGGCCCTCTTACTTCCAATTTGGGGCACTGCGCGTGCGCCGTGCAATGTACTGTGCCACCCTATATGAGTGGTGTGTTAAGTAGTACTATTCTTATCAGTTTAATCCCTGTTATGTCCCCTATCAGGGGCCGGTGTATGGAATCGATTTTAGGAACCGGGAGATGGAAAAAGATGGTTGGTCGGCCCTCTTACTTCCAATTTGGGGCACGGCGCATGCGCCATGCAATGTACTTTGCCACCCTATATGAGTGGTGTGTTAAGTAGTACTATTCCTATCAGTTTAATCCCTGTTACGTCTTCTACCAGGGGCCGGTGTATGGAATAGATTTTAGGAACCGGGAGATGGAAAAAGATGGTTGGTCGGTCCTCTTACTTCCAATTTTGGGCACTGCACGTGCGCCGTGCAATGTACTGTGCCACCCTATATGAGTGGTGTGTTAAGTAGTACTATTCTTATCAGTTTAATCCCTGTTATGTCCCCTATCAGGGGACGCTTATCGAATAGATTTTAGACAACCACAAAGAGTTGTCAATATTTGACACACTCATGACATAAATTTTATTCCTCTATGCGTCAATCTTGGTGTAGTAATGACTGTGCTCGTGCGCACGTTTGGGAGATTGTAGGCAATGGCGGTTTTTCAAAGCCTATGGTCGTGCTGAGGTAGTTCGGTGACAGTTAAGTGACCCAGAAAACAATGATTCTGCAGTGTGGGCCCATTGTTGGCCTAGTAGGCTTTAATGATCACCGGCTTAGATGATCACAAAGAAAATTATTGTTTTTTCTATGCAAAATTATCCAGCCGATCGCTTTTGGTCTGTTCACAATAAAGCAACGACCTTATCATCTGGGGTGTGCCAACATTTCCAACACACTCACAGAGGTGATCGCTTCATTGTGATACGCAAGTCCCTTTACCACAACAAGGTTTTTGCAGCCACAGTGCAGCACCAGAGACCAGAAAAATTAGGCATATACACATGCCTGAAAAATTAGGTATTCGGAAAAATTTATGTTTTCCAGGCAGAAAGTGCACTAAAACATTGCGGCTTGAACCCTAGTTAGTGGCGGAGAAGTCCTGCAAGTCTTCCGACATGCAGAGATAAAATACAGCAGCGTGTGGACCATTTTTAGCACAAGGCATCTCATCAGGCCTATTTTAGTTAAATGCATCTGTCAGTCCCTTCGGGATCCATGCCTCATTCATCTTAATAAAGGTGAGGTAATCTAGACTTTTTTGACCTAGACTACATCTCTTCTCAGTGACAATACTTCTGAAGGTCCTTTCTGACAGGACACTTGAAGCGGGGCAGGCCAGTTCTATCGCAAATTGGGATAGCTCAGGCCACAGGTCAAGCCTGCACACCCAGTAGTCAAGGGGTTCATCGCTCCTCAGAGTGTCAATATCTGCAGTTAAGGCGAGGTAGTCTGCTACCTGTTGATCGAGTCGTTCTCTGAGGGTGGAACCCGAAGGGCTGTGGCGATGCGTAGGACTTAAAAATCTCTGCATGTCCTCCATCAACAACACGTCTGTAAAGCGTCCTGTCCTTGCCGGCATGGTTGTGGTAGGAAGAGGATTACTTTCACCACTTCCCCTGTTAGATTCCCGTTGTGCTGTGACATCACCCTTATACGCTGTGTAAAGTATACTTTTTAACTTGTTTTGGAACTGCTGCATCCTTTCCGACTTCCGGTAATTCGGTAACATTTCAGCCACTTTCTGCTTATACCGGGGGTCTAGTAGCGTGGCCACCCAGTACAGGTCGTTATCCTTCAGTCTTTTTATACAATGGTCCCTCAACAGGCATGACAGCCTGAAAGACCCCATTTGCACAAGGTTGGATGCCGAGCTACTCATGTCCCGTTCCTCATCCTCCCTGATCTCATTGAAGGTCTTTTCTTCCCCCCAGCCACGTACAACACCACGGGTACCAGATAGGTGACAACGAGCACCCTGGGATGCCTGCTATGGTTGGTCTTCCTCCTCCTCAAAGCCACATTCCTCCTCTGACTCCTCTTCCTCAGACTCCTCTTCCAGCGTTGCTGCAGGTCCAGCAAGCAATGATGATAAGGCTGTTTTTTTCTGGTGGTGATGGTGACCACAACTCTTCCTCTTCCTCTTCACGCTCATCTACGGCCTGATCCAGAACTCTTCGCAGGGCTCACTCCAGGAAGAAAACAAATGGGATGATGTCACTGATGGTGCCTCCGGTGCAACTGACTAGGTTTGTCACCTTCTCAAAAGGACGCATGAGCGTCCAGTAACGTGGCAAAAAAATACCTAGCTCTGCAGAGTCTGTCCTAGCACCCCAGTCACACAAATACTCGTTGATGGCTTTTTCTTGTTGGAGCAGGCGGTCGAACATTAGGAGTGTTGAATTCCAACGTGTCGGGCTGTCGCGAATCAAGCGCCTCACTGGTATGTTGTTTCGCCGCTGAATATCGGAAAAGTGCGCCATGGCCGTGTAGGAACGCCTGAAATTGTCACACACCTTCCTGGCCTGCTTGAGGACGGTGATGATGGTGGTGATGGTGACCACAACTCTTCCTCTTCCTCTTCACGCTCATCTACGGCCTGATCCAGAACTCTTCGCAGGGCTCACTCCAGGAAGAAAACAAATGGGATGATGTCACTGATGGTGCCTCCGGTGCAACTGACTAGGTTTGTCACCTTCTCAAAAGGACGCATGAGCGTCCAGTAACGTGGCAAAAAAATACCTAGCTCTGCAGAGTCTGTCCTAGCACCCCAGTCACACAAATACTCGTTGATGGCTTTTTCTTGTTGGAGCAGGCGGTCGAACATTAGGAGTGTTGAATTCCAACGTGTCGGGCTGTCGCGAATCAAGCGCCTCACTGGTATGTTGTTTCGCCGCTGAATATCGGAAAAGTGCGCCATGGCCGTGTAGGAACGCCTGAAATTGTCACACACCTTCCTGGCCTGCTTGAGGACGTCCTGTAAGCCTGGGTACTTATGCACAAAGTGTTGTACGATCAGATTACACACATGTGCCATGCATGGCACATGTGTCAACTTGCCCAAATTCAATGCCGCCAACAAATTGCTTCCGTTGTCACACACCACTTTGCCGATCTCCAGTTGGTGCGGGGTCAGCCACTGATCCACCTGTGCGTTCAGGGCGTACAGGAGTGCTGGTCCAGTGTGACTCTCTGCTTTCAGGCAAGTCAACCTCAAGACGGCGTGACCCTCTTGTATCCGGGATGTGGAATAGCCCCTGGGGAGCTGGGGGGTGCAGTTGATGTGGAGCAAGACGCAGCCGCAGAAGAGGACTCAGCCGAGAAGGTTAGCGAAGAGGATGGAGTAGGAGGAGTAGAGGAGGTGGCAGCAGGCCTGTCTGCAAGTCGTGGCGGTGTCACCAACTCCTCTGCAGAGCCACGCATTCCATGCTTGGCAGCCGTCAGCAGGTTTACCCAATGCGCAGTGTACGTGATATATATGCCCTGACCGTGCTTTGCAGACCAGGTATCAGTGGTCAGAAGGACCCTTGCCCTAACACTGTGTGCCAGACATGCCATGATTTCCTTTTCCACAATAGATTACAGGTTGGGGATTGCCTTTTGTGAAAAAAAATTTCGGCCGGGTACCTTCCACTGCGGTGTCCCAATAGCTACAAATTTTTTGAAGGCCTCAGATTCCACCAGCTTGTATGGTAAAAGCTGGCGGGCTAACAGTTCCGACAAGGGGGTGACTCTGTGACATTGGCTTCTTACACTAAAACATTTCCTTGACAGACACCTGACTGTGGGCAGATGAGCAGGAACTGCTGAAGGTGAGTGGCAGAGTGGCGGGTGGTTGAGAGGGGGCAAGGAGGACAGCAGTGGTTGACGTGGCTGAAGATGCTGGACCAGGAGGAGGATGGTGGCTTTGAGTTTCTGTGCTACTTGTACTCATCATGTGTTGATCCCATAGGCGTTTGTGATGTGAGATCATGTGCCTTCACAAAGCAGTTGTACCTAGGTGGGTGTTGGACTTCCCACGACTCAGTTTCTTTTGGCACAGGTTGCAAATGGCATCGCTATTATCAGAGGCAGACACACAAAAAAAATGCCACACTGCTGAGCTTTGCAATGACGGCATTCTGGTGCTGGCAACAGCATGCGTTGATTGGCGTGCTGTCTGGCTGACCCCGGGTGCCGATATATGCTGTCTCACTGTGCCACTAGCTCCTTGTGACGACCTCCCCCTGCTTCCAACTCGTCTCCTCCTTCTCTCTGTCTCCCCATCTGAACTTTCCCCCTGTTCTTCTTCTCTTTGAGCGGGCACCCACGTGACATCCACGGACATATCGTCATCATTAACCGCTTCACTTGTATCTGACAACTCAGCAAAGTAAGCAGCAGAGGGTACAACATCATCATCATCACACCGTATGTCCATGTGTGTAATGCTGCCTGACTGAGACATATCCCTGTTATCTACATCCTCTGGAAATAATGGTTGCGCATTACTCATTTCTTCCAACTGATGTGTAAATAACTCCTCTGACAGATCAAGTGAAGCGGCTGTGGTGCTAGTGTTGGTGGTGGCGGCGGGCGGGCGAGTGGTAACTTGAGAGGTGCCCGAAGCTGAGCTGGAGGAGGATGGTGCGTCAAGGTTCAGAGCGGAAGCTGTAGAAGATTGGGTGTCCTGTGTGAGCCAGTCAACTATGTCCTCAGAACTTTTTGAGTTCAGGGTACGTGGCCTCTGAACACTGGGCATTATTCTAGGGCCAAAGGAAATCACAGCACCACGACCACGACGGCCCCTGCGGGGTGGCCTGCCTCTGCCTGTCATTTTTTTTTAGATTAGTGGTACTATGCGTGCAAGGTATTGTGCCACCCGATATGAGTGGTGTGCAGTGAGCACAGTACAGTCTATGGGCCTGACACTCACTGGCAGGCAACTGCAATTATATTACAGAGAAAAAATTTAATGACTTTTTTATCTGCAAGGTACTTTGCCACCCGATATGAGTGGTGGGCAGTGGGCACAGTACAGTCTGTGGACCTGACACTCACTGGCAGGCAACTGCAATTATATTACAGAGAAAAAATTTAATGACTTTTTTATCTGCAAGGTACTGTGCCACCCGATATGAGTGGTGTCCACTGGCAGTGGGCACAGTACAGTCAGTGGGCCTGACACACACTGGCAGGCAACTGCAATTATATTACAGTGAAAAAATTTAATAATTTTTTTATCTGCAAGGTACTGTGCGACCCGATATGAGTGGTGTGCACACAGTACAGTCTGTGGGCCTGTGGCCTCTCACACATGGGCAGGCAACTGCAATATATATATATATATATATATAAAAAATAAAGAAAAAGCAGACTGATGTACCAGCCCTAAAAAGGGCTTTTTGGGGTGCCCTTCAGGACGCTGTCCTTACAGAATATGAGTCGTTGAGGACTGGAGTGGACACAGAACACTGGCCTAGCTAACGATTTCCCTATTAATTCAGCAGCAGCACTCTCCCTGCTCTAACTAACACTGCAGCTTCAGAATGAATCTAAGATGGATGCTGTCCTTGCTTTTTGATAGGAGGTGGGAGGGTCTGGGAGGGTATGCTGATTGGCTGGAATGTGTCTGCTGACTGTAAGGTACAGGGTCAAAGTTTGCTCAATGATGACGTATAGGGGGCGGACCGAACATCGCATATGTTCGCCCGCCGTGGCGAACTCGAACAAGCGATGTTCGCTGGATTCTGTTCGCCGGCGAATAGTTCGGGACATCTCTACCGATGAATCCCTCCTTGATGTCTGGTCTATTTCTAACAATACACAATCTTTTATTCCCTTGTATGACTTCTGTGGGAAGTGTCAGAAATTAGGAAATAGCAGGGATAATATTAGAATAAATACTATTAATGTGACTGCAGCAGAGTCTTGTTTTACCTTTTCCCAGGATATGACTTTATATTGTGATGGTAGAGACATAAAAAGTGGATTACCTAAGAATAGTGTATATGATTATATTGACGTCACCTGTAAAATGAATAGTAGGCTTGCTAGCTCACTGAATAATTCCATGAGTTGTAATAAGACCATTGTGACTTCCAGTTTTATCTATAATATAATGCTCCCTAAGGGATGGTTTTTGTCTTGTGGTAACAACTAGTGTTGATCACGAATATTCGAATTTAGAATTTTTATTGCTAATATAGGTACTTTGAAAATTCGCGAATATTACGAATATAGTTATATATATTCGTAATTTCCATTCGAATTTATTTTTTCGAATTTTTTATTTATTTTTATCAGTACACATGATCCCTCACTGCTTCTAGCTTGTAGACCAATAAAAAGGCTGCAATATACTTGACTTTAGGAGTAGTAGTGTTTGAGAATTTTGCTCTGTATTCGCTTTTTTTGAATATTCGCTATATTGCTAAATATTCTTGTTTTAGAATATTGCGAATATTTGAAAAAACTAAGTTATAGCAATATAGAGAATATTCGAAAAAAATCGAATATAGAGCAATTTAGCTAATATAGTGCTATAATCTTCTTTGTCTAATAGTTGTAAGTTGAAAAATTCGCAATAAAAAATTTGAATCCGAAAATTCGAATTCCAAAAATTCGCATATTACACAATCATTACCTTTCCGATTTTTGGAGCAAAAAAAAAATCGAGAATTTTCGCATTTGCGAATTTTGGACGAATATTCTACAAAATATTCGCAAAATATCGCGAATTCGAATATGACCCCTGCCGCTCATCACTAGTAACAACACTTACAATTACATTCCTGCTAATGTTATTGGAGGTCCCTGTGCGTTATCCAGGCTGACTTTGGCTCTTCCCAGTCAACCCCCTATCGGGAGAGCTTACAGATCGGTTACCAAGACTTTATCAGAAGACTGTGACTCTACTTTACCCCTTCTCAGCCGTACAGAATATACAAGTTTGGGGGCTCCTCTGTATTAGGAGTGCCTGGACATGCTATATATACTTGTACTATAAATTCTATTGCATGTGACTTAGCTAAATCTCGGAATCATACCTCTATTGCCTTATCAGATATACTTTTAGATATACAAGGCATAAGAGGAGCAGTGCTAGAAACTAGATTTGCTGTGGATTATTTGTTACTTAAACATAATATAGGATGTGGGAGGTGTATCGTCTGTGTCCTCTGTATCCCCCCAGCCACGCACCAGTGATGACCATGAGCTGGTCTGGGTGCCACCCTATTGTTAACATGGTTCCTCCTCCTGCATCTCCTCCTCCTCATCCTCCACCTCCTCATCCTCCAGAACTGTGCCCTGGCTGGACAATTGTTTACCTGGCGTTTGTAGGTGCAGGAACCCACCCTCGGAGCCACTTGGGAATGACTGGCCGCAAACCCTACGAAATGATCCCTCTTCCTCCTCCTCCTCCTCCTCCTGTGCCACATCCCCTTCACCAGCAGCGTTTTTTTCAAGGAGGCATAGAAGTGGGATAGTTACGCTGAGAACAGCATTATCGGCACTGGCCATGTTTGTGGAATACTCAAAACAGCGCAACAAGGAACACAGGTTTCGCATGTGGTGCTGTTCAGCCAAGCGACTCACCCGTGCATTCTGCAGCTGAAACTCCACTATCGCCTGCTGCTGCTCGCACAGTCTGGCCAGTATGTGCAAGGTGGAGTTCCACCTTGAGGGCACGTCGCATATGAGGCGGTGAGCGGGAAAGCCGAAGTTACGCTGCAGCGCTGACAGGCGAGCAGCAGCAGGGTGAGAACGCCGAAAGCGCGCACAGACGTCCCGCACTTTAAGAAGAAGCTCTGACATATCGGGGTAATTTTTAAGGAACCTCTGCACCACCAAATTCAGCACATGCGCCAGACAAGGGATGTGCGTCACACCGGCTAGTCCCAGAGCTGCTATGAGATTTTGCCCATTATTGCACACCACCAGGCCGGGCTTGAGGATTACTGGCACCAACCACTCATCGGTCTGTTGTTCAAGGCCGGTCCACAGCTCATGCGCAGTGTGGGGTTTGTCCCCCAAACAGAAAAGTTTTGAAACTGCCTGCTGTCGTTTACCCTTGGCTGTGCTGAAGTTGGTGGTGAAGGTGTTACGCTGACCAGATGAGGAGCTGGTAGAGGATGAGGAAGCAGAGTAGGAGGAGGAAGCAACAGGAGGCAAACTGAAGTGCCCTGCAATCCTCGGTGGTGGAAGGACATGCACCAAACTGCTATCCGCCTCAGGCCCAGCTGCCACTGCATTTACCCAGTTTGCTGTTATGGAGGGAGATATAATGTCCCTGACCGTGCTTACTGGTCCAAGTATCCGTAGTCAGGTGCACCTTGCCACAGATGGCATTGTGCAGTGCACACCTGATTTTGTCCCCTACTTGGTTGTGCAGGGAAGGGATGGCTCGCCTGGAAAAGTAGTGGCCGCTGGGCACAACGTACTGTGGGACAGCCACCGCCATAAGGCCTTTAAAACTATCCGTCTCCACCAGACGGAATGACAGCATTTCAAAGGCCAGTAATTTAGAAATGCTGGCATTCTGGGCTATTGATCGCGGGTGGATAGGGGGTACTTCCTCTTCCTCTCCAGCGTTTGGGAGATGGAGAGCTGAACGCTTAAGTGGGACATTGTGGAGATGCTTGGTGACCCAGGTGGTGGTGTTGCTGGAAGATCCTCTGTTTGTTGGGTGGCAGGTGGCACTGTCACTCCAGAGGTGGATGAAAAGGTCGAGACTGCAGCAGAAGAGGAAGCAGGAGGAGCCAGAGACCTTTCTTGGTTTTTGAGGTGTCTACACCACTGCAGCTCGTGCTTTGTACTTAAATGCCTGATCATGCAGGTTGTGCTCAGGTTGAGAACGTTTATGCCTCGTTTCATGCTCTGATTGCACAGCGTGCAAACCACTCGTGTCTTGTCATCAGCACATTGTCTGAAGAACTGCCACGCCAGGGAACTCCTTGGAGCTATCTTTGGTGTGCTCGGTCCCTTGCTGCGGTGGGCAGTAGCAGGCGTACTGTCTAGAGGACGGCCGCTACGCTTTTGCACCCTGCTCCCTCTTCTGCTGTGCTGGTGGCTCTGTGCGACCACCGCCTCTTCCTCCGAACTATATAGGTCACTCACATGACCTGGACCTCATTGTCCTCCACATCATCTTCCACCCAGTCTTCACCCATACCCTTCTTGTTGGTCTGCACACTTTCGATAGCCCCAGCAGTTGGCACCTGTGTTTCGTCATCATCCGAGACGTGCTGTGATGGTCCTCCCATGTACTCATCTTGAAAGATAAGTGGTTGGGCATCGGTGCACTCAATCTCTTCCACTTCTGGGGCAGGGCTAGGTGGATGGCCCTGGGAAACCCTGCTAACAGAGTCATCAAAAAGCAGAGGAGATTGCTGCATGACTTGGGGCTCAGACTGCTTGGCTGATTTGCAAGGGAAAGACTGATGGACATAGGCTGTAGGTGCCAACTATGATCATTTAGCAAGAGACTGGGTAGGAGACAATGTGAAGGAACTGGAGGCACTGTCAGCAACCCAATCTACTATCGCCTGTACTTGTTCAGGCCTCACCATTCGTAGAGCTGCATTATGCCCTCTGCAGTTTCTGTCGCCTACTCACACCTGAGGAAGGGGTTTAACTTGTGCGTGTAGCTGGCACAGATCGACTACGTCCTCTCCCTGCAACAGGAGCTCAAGCAGCAGCACCACGACCTGGGCCACGTCCCTTATTTGACGCTCTCCTGATATTTCTCGAATTTAGGATCTTGCCCTAAATGGGTGTTTAATTAATAGTAGAATAGAACGACAGTATGTACAGGGTGTATCTCACACACCCTGAACCAGGCTAGGCCTCAATTAAATTTGTTTGCCCAAAATCGCTGTATTTCAAATACCTGAATAGAACCCCTGTATATAAAGGGTGTATCTCACACGCCCTGATCCAGAATAGGCCGCAATTAAAGATTTGTGCCCAAAATGGCTGTTTTTCAAATAACTGAATCTAACCCCTGTATTTAAAGGGTGTATCTCACACGCCCTGACCCACACTAGGCCGCAATTAAAGATTTGTGCCCAAAATGGGTGTTTTTCAAATAACTGAATCTAACCCCTGTATTAAACCACCTCCCGACCGCCTAACGCACGGATGCGTCCGGAAGGTGGTTGATTCATTCCTCCTGGATGCATCCGTGCGTCATCTCGCGAGACGCGAGATTTCCTGTGAACGCGCGCACACAGGCGCGCGCGTTCACAGGAACAGAAGGTAAGAGAGTGGATCTCCAGCCTGCCAGCGGCGATCGTTCGCTGGCAGGCTGGAGATGCGATTTTTTTAACCCCTAACAGGTATATTAGAAGCTGTTTTGATAACAGCGTCTAATATACCTACTACCTGGTCCTCTGGTGGTCCCTTTTGTTTTGATCGACCACCAGAGGACACAGGTAGCTCAGCAATATGTAGCACCAAGCACCACACTACACTACACCCCCCCCCCGTCACTTATTAACCCCTTATTCACCCCTGATCACCCCTGATCACCCCATATAGACTCCCTGATCACCCCCCTGTCATTGATCACCCCCCTGTCATTGATCACCCCCCTGTAAGGCTCCATTCAGACGTCCGTATGATTTTTACGGATCCACTGATACATGGATCGGATCCGCAAAACGCATACGGACATCTGAATGCAGCCTTACAGGGGGGTGATCAATGACGGGGTGATCACCCCATATAGACTCCCTGATTACCCCCCTGTCATTGATCACCCCCTGTCATTGATCACCCCCCTGTAAGGCTGCATTCAGATGTCCGTATGATTTTTACGGATCCACTGATACATGGATCGGATCCGCAAAACGCATACGGACATCTGAATGCAGCCTTACAGGGGGTGATTAATGACATGGGTGATCACCCCATATTGACTCCCTGATCACCCCACTGTCATTGATCACCCCCCTGTAAGGCTGCATTCAGATGTCCGTATGATTTTTACGGATCCACTGATACATGGATCGGATCCGCAAAACGCATACGGACATCTGAATGCAGCCTTACAGGGGGTGATTAATGACATGGGTGATCACCCCATATTGACTCCCTGATCACCCCCCTGTCATTGATCACCCCCCTGTAAGGCTGCATTCAGATGTCCGTATGATTTTTACGGATCCACTGATACATGGATCGGATCCGCAAAACGCATACGGACATCTGAATGCAGCCTTACAGGGGGGTGATCAATGACAGGGGTGATCACCCCATATAGACTCCCTGATCACCCCCCTGTCATTGATCACCCCCCTGTAAGGCTGCATTCAGATGTCCGTATGATTTTTACGGATCCACTGATACATGGATCGGATCCGCAAAACACATACGGACGTCTGAATGGAGCCTTACAGGGGGGTGATCAATGACAGGGGGGTGATCACCCCATATAGACTCCCTGATCATATAGACTCCCTGATAACCTTTCCTGGTAAGTTTTATCCTGCAATCCATGTACTAGTTTAGTAGCTCTTCTCTGAACTCTCTCTAGAGTATCTATATCCTTCTGGAGATATGGCCTCCAGTACTGCGCACAATACTCCAAGTGAGGTCTCACCAGTGTTCTGTACAGCGGCATAAGCACTTCACTCTTTCTACTGCTTATACCTCTCCCTATACATCCAAGCATTCTGCTGGCATTTCGTGCTGCCCTATTACATTGTCTTCCCACCTTTAAGTCTTCTGAAATAATTACTCCTAAATCCCTTTCCTCAGATATTGAGGTCAGGACTGTGTCAAATATTCTATATTCTGCCCTTGGGTTTTTACGCCCTAGGTGCATTATCTTGCACTTATCCACATTAAATTTCAGTTGCCAGAGTTCTGACCATTCTTCTAGTTTTCCTAAATCCTTTTCCATTTGGCGTTTCCCTCCAGGAACATCAACCCTGTTACATATCTTTGTGTCATCAGCAAAAAGACACACCTTCCCATCGAGGCCTTTTGCAATATCACTTATGAAGATATTAAACAAAATTGGTCCCAGTACAGATCCCTGTGGAACCCCACTGGTAACATGACCTTGTTTTGAATGTTCTCCATTGACTACAACCCTCTGTTGTCTGTCACTCAGCCACTGCCTAATCCATTCAACAATATGGGAGTCCATGCTCAATGACTGCATGGACTCCCATATTGTTGAATGGATGAGGGGTGGCTGAGTGACAGACAACAGAGGGTAAACGCTATAACTTTTACCCAAACCATTTTTTTTTTTTACCCAAACATTTTTTTTTTATCAAAGACATGTAGAACAATAAATTTAGAGAAAAATTTATATATGGATCTCGTTTTTTTTGCAAAATTTTACAACTGAAAGTGAAAAATGTCATTTTTTTGCAAAAAAATCGTTAAATTTCGATTAATAACAAAAAAAGTAAAAATGTCAGCAGCAATGAAATACCACCAAATGAAAGCTCTATTAGTGAGAAGAAAAGTAGGTAAAATTAATTTGGGTGGTAGGTTGCATGACCGAGCAATAAACGGTCAAAGTAGTGTAGGTCAGAAGTGGCCTGGTCATTAAGGGTGTTTAAGCTATAGGGGCTGAGGTGGTTAAAGGGTGTATCTCACATGCCCTGACCCACACTAGGCCGCAATTAAAGATTTTTGCGCAAAATGACTGTATTTCAATTAACTGAATATAACCCCTGTATATAAAGGGTGTATTTCACATCTGTAGCAAAGGCTGCTAAATATAATTTTTTTTTGCCCAAACGGGTGTTTGTTTAATAACTGAATATGACAGCAGTATATAATCCTGGAATTTTCAAACGTCTTGATGCTGCAAGGGCGGAACAATGGTGTATTTTGGCAAAAAAAGTGTGTTTTTTAAAACCCTGAAAATTATGGCTGTATTTCTAGCTTAAATTGCACACTGACTAATCCAGATGTTGTATATTGCCAAAAAAGGGATGTAAAATAGTGTATTTTGCACAAAAAGGGTGTTTTAAAAAACCCAGAAAATTATGGCTGTATTTCTAGCTTAAATTGCACACTGACTAATCCTGCAAATGCACCAGATGTATATTGCCAAAAAAAGGGTGATTTTTTTTACAACCAGATTATTAGTGCAGTTTTCCAAGATTGAATTTCAATGTCACAAAAGCTTAGAGGCAGTTCTAGTGCACTGAGCTTGCATAAAATGGCCGCCGCCGCCCACGTAACTAACAGACAGATAAAAGTTATTTTTTGGGCTCAGGGCAGGGAAAAAAGATTGTGCCCTGCACCCACACAACTAAATGTATGTCGATTGCTGAGTTAGATTCATGTTCTGAACCAAAGATTCTCTCCTATTCTCTCCCTGAAAATCACCAGCCTCATCCTCTCCCTACACTAGTAACAGCAGAGTGACGTGCAGCGCTACGTGCCTCCAGCTTATATAGAGGCTGGGTCACATGCTGCATTGGCCAATAACAGCCATGCCATTAGTAGGCATGGCTGTGATGGCTTCTAAGGTCACACAGTTAAACGCTTGTTGATTGGCTGCTCTGCAGCCTTTCAAAAAGCACCAAGAAAGCGCCGAACACCGAACCCGAACTTTTACTAAAATGTTCGGGTTCGGGTCCGGGGTCCAAAAATCCTAAAGTTCGGTACGAACCTGAACTTTACAGTTCGGGTTCGCTCAACTCTAATCTCTACCAAACCAGAGATATGAGCAGTTAAAGCAGCCGCCCCACCTCCCCTTCAGTCGGGAGGAGAATGAGGGAGCAGCTGCAGAGCTGACAGCCTGCAGGAGGAGAGAAAAACAGTAAAAAATATATAGAAATCTGACATTATCATCATTGTACGGACCCAGATAATAAAATTATATTATTTTTACCACACAGTAAATGCCATAAAAAAATCCACAAAATAATGTAAAAAGTGCCCCTAAAAAAAAATAATAAAAGTTATTTCATACACTATCTATACCCCAAAATGGCTCCTAAAAAACTAACAACTAATCTTGCAAAATAAAATAAAAAATTAGAAGAAAAAAGTAAAAAGTTATGACTGCTAGAACACAAAGGGGGAAAATATTATTGGTCCTTAAAGCTAAGACTTTTAAACTGAAAAATGAGACTTTTTGAAATTTTGTTATTCCATTACATTTTCATACACTGTTTACTACGAAAACTTTAATGTAGATCAGGTAATTGTTGGAGTAAAACTTGTTCTGTTCAAAATTATTCAATGCTTTCCAAGTTCTTAATTCATTTAGGCATACTTATGCATAGCAAAATTTTGTGATGTGTTACAACAATTCTGACTTCGGATTTGCAATCCGCACACTCAATTTAGTATAGGACAAATGGTTCCCTTACGTCCTACCAGCAGCACAGATGGGGTTAACTGCCCCTGTGGACTGGTAGGACCGGCGGAATTTTAATGAGCCCAAGAACCAATAAACGATCTTCAGCTCCCTGAAAGGAAGGAGATCACCCCCCCAGCCCACCGTGTTTTTTTCTGTCCTCTGGACAGGTGGACTGGCGTGTCGCTCCCTCTCAGGGAGCTGAAGAGTACTTTGGGGCTCTTTTTTTTCCTTAATTTAAGGATCGCCCCTTCTTGGCTCTCATTGCCTTTATTATAGGCCTTATCGCGGCGGTTTTGGTCTCTGGGGTACCGTCGGGGAGAGGGGTGTCCCCTCCCCTCTTCTTTCAACTCTGTTGCGGTGTCCCGTCTCTTCATTGCCGCATGTGTGCGGCGCTATGGGCGCCGCCATCTTCCGCAAGTGACGCGCACTAGCTGCGCGACGTCACTACCGGTATTTCGTGACGATGCGGTGAGGTTTCTAAACCTCACCACTTCTGTTAATTTATCTCCCTATAAACTTCCTGGGCTCCAGGATTAATCGGGGGAGACACATAGGGCAAACTCAGCCAGTATGGGCTCTGTTTTCTCTCTGGGCTAGTCACGATTGAGGCCCCGCCCATTAAGGGAGTGGTGCGGCTGCTTAATGAGAGGCTACCAGGACCCTCTCAGACTCCCATGGATGTGGTCGCACCGGTCGAAAGACCTACCCCCTGTTCTGTGGGGTCTTCTTCTGAGGAAGAAGAATCTACTTCTTGCTTTTTTCCTCCAGAAAAGACGCAGAAGTTGCTCAAGTCCATCAGGTCGGGGGACCAGGATGTTGACATGGGGGAGTCCTCCGATCCCGCCGGACGGACACAGCGTGTCTTTAGAGCGGATGAGACCCTCCTCTCTGTGATGCGCACAGAGTGGAGAAAGCCTGAGAAAGGTCCAGTTCTCACCAGAAAATTCAAACTCATGTACCCGATGGCTAAACCCTTGGTGGAATCGTGGGGTTCCGTTCCCAAGGTGGACATGGCTATAGCCAAGTTGTCCCGGTGCACCCTAGTCCCTGCAGACGATGGGTCTAGTCTGCAGGACCCTCTAGACCGGAGGGCAGAGTGCACCCTTAGAAGGGGTTACGCGGCGGCTGCTGCCTCCGCATCAACTTTAATTGCGGCCACTGAGGTAGCCTCCTATTTACGCTCTAAGCTCAACCAGATCCAGACGGACGTGGACCAGAGCGTTTCCAGAGATGATATCCTGGCAGCCTTCAAATCAGCCAATCTGGCTATGGACTTCCTAGTTGATTCCACCCAGATGCAGCTGAAGCTGGCCGCCAAAACTATGGCCCTAGTTTCAGCTGCCCGCAGACCACTTTGGCTGAAACCTTGGATCGCGGACAACGCGTCCAAGTTCAATCTTTGTGGGCTCCCCTTCGAACCGGATAGGCTATTCGGGTCTGAATTGGACAAAATAATGAAGGGGCTCTCCGATAAAAAGGGGAAGAGCCTCCCCCAGCAGCCCTTTCGTGGACGCCCCAGACAGGAGAAGAAAGGCGCAGATCGTCCAGGGCAGCAGTCTAGGCGCAGAGATTGGGGGGGGCCGTCTCGTAAATATCCGAGACTCCCCCGCAAACCCACCAGGGAGGCAAAACCCTCCTGACTATGGGCCTCCTCGAGGCTCTTGGATAAGCCCTGCTGCCTCTGCAGTGTCTCCTCTAGATTTTCCCGTACCCCTCCCCCAGATTCCCGTGGGGGGCCGTCTCTCCCATTTCAAAGACTCTTGGAGCCGGTTGATTGCAGACCCCTGGGTTCAGGACATAGTTTCCGTCGGGTACCGGGTAGATATTATCTCTCTCCCTCCAGAGAGATTCATCGCCACACGAAACTTCGGGTCTGCCAAACAAGTGGTCCTAGAATCTTACATTCAGGACTATATCTCCAAGGGAGCCCTAGAGGAGGTGCCGGCAGGGGAGAGAGGCCTAGGGATTTATTCTCCAGTGTTCCTGGTTCCCAAGAAGACGGGAGATCTCCGGATGATCATCGACTTGAGATTTCTCAATGGAAAACAAGGTTTCGCATGGAAACCATAAGGTCAGTCAGCCATATCCTCAACTTTGGGGATGTCATGGCTACTCTGGACCTCAAAGATGCGTATCTTCACATTCCGATCCATTCCGCTTCCCGGAAACTCCTCAGGATCGCGGTCCAGTTTCTAGGGGCTCGCAGGCACTTTCAGTTCACCGCGCTTCCCTTTGGAATCTCTTCCGCCCCCCTTATCTTCACCAAGGTGGTGGCGTCAGTGGTGGCGGCTTTGAGACTTCAAGGACTGACTATTATTCCTTATCTGGACGATTGGCTCTTCATAGCCTCTTCAGTCCCGGTCCTTACCCACCATCTTCAGATCGCAATCTCCTTTCTACTCCGGCTGGGCTGGATTATCAACTGGCAGAAGTCGAATGTGAGCCCATCGACTTTAATCCATTATTTAGGGTTCGTGGTCGACTCTGTGGAGATGTCCCTCCGGTTGACTCTAGAAAGGAGAACACGGATTCAGGACCTCGCAAGAGTCCTTTTTGTCCCTCGTCGAGTCTCTATTCGGACTCTCATGAAGATGCTGGGGCTCATGTCAGCGGCTGCGGACGCAGTCCCTTGGGCGCTATGGCACCTCCGCCCTCTTCAGTCGGAGGTCTTACACCTATGGAACGGCAGCCCTGCGGGGCTAGATTCCCTGTGCTCCCTGTCCGGTCAAACCCGGAATTCCCTCAGATGGTGGTTTCAGCTACCAGCAGGGAAGTCTATGACCCAACCAGCTTGGGTCATATTGACTACAGACGCGTCCCTTGTAGGCTGGGGCGCTCACCTGGACGGATCCCCAGTACAGGGATCTTGGTCCCCCCTGGAGCGGCGTCTTTCTTCCAATCTTCGCGAGATGCGAGCTATCCGGCTAGCCCTCCTTCACTTCGCCCCTCAGATCCGGGGCAAAGCAGTGAAAGTCCAGTCAGACAATATGACTGCGGTTCTCTATATAAACAAGCAGGGAGGCACAAGATCATTGCCCCTTCTGTCAGAGATCGGGGTAATTCTTCGGTGGGCAGAGACAAACCTTTCCCATCTATCTGCCGTTCATATTCGAGGCTCCCTCAATATGATAGCGGACCGCTTAAGTTGAGGATTACCGACCATGGAGTGGTCTCTGCATCCGGAGATCTTCAGGCACTTAGTTCACAGATGGGGTATGCCAGAGGTGGATCTCATGGCGACCAGGTTCAACGCCAAGGTGCTGAGGTTCTGTTCCCTGTACAGGGAAGACAAACCCCTGGCGATAGATGCTCTGTCGATACCGTGGAGGTTCAGGCTGGCTTACATCTTCCCTCCGTTTTCCAGGGTATTGATGAAAATCCGTCAGGATCAGGCCTCGGTAATAGCCATCATACCGTTCTGGCCCAGGAGATCCTGGTTTACCCAGCTCATTCAGATGAGTCGGGGACAATACTGGAGACTCCCCCTGGAGCAGACCCTGGTGTCGTGGGACACTCACCTCTGCCCAGATCTGCACAGGTTCAACCTGACAGCCTGGAGGTTGATCAGTCCCTTCCCTACATAGAAGGGCTTTCCGAGTCGGTCCTGAGAACTTTGTCGCATTCCCGAGCAGAGTCTACAAAGAAGGCCTACTCCAGGATCATGAGAATCTTCGTGGCATGGTGTGATTCCAAACAGGTGGCGTCCGCAGATCCGCCCCTTCCTGCGATACTACAATTTCTTCAAGATGGTTTAGATAGAGGTCTATCTCCAGCTACCTTGAAGGTACAGGTGTCTGCCATCTCGGCCTGTCTCAACAGGCCACATTCTCGGGACCCACTCATTAAACGCTTCCTATAGGGAGCTGAAAGACTAAAGCCTACTATACTGAAACCTATTCCCCAGTGGGATCTTTCAATAGTGCTCAGGGGGCTAGCATCTCCCCCCTTCGAGCCTTTGGAGGAGGTAGATTTTAAACTTTTGACTTTAAAGATGTTTTTTCTTCTGGCTATAGCTTCAGCCAAAAGAATCTCTGAATTGCAGGCCTTCTCTGCAGTTCATCCTTATATTATCTTCCTACGGGACAGAATACTCCTGAAGTTTTTACCCTACTTCAGGCCTAAGGTGCCTACCTTCCAAAATATCAACCAGGTAATCTCTTTACCCGTTTTGTTTACAGCCTCCTCCTCTGATACTCCAGCTAGAGACCCGCTGGATGTTTCAAGATGCCTCCAGATCTATGTGGATAGATCTAGAGAGTTCAGGATAGATGAGAACCTCCTTATCCTGTTTGCCGGTAAGTCTAAAGGCCGTAAAGCGTCTAAAGCTACCATTGGTCGCTGGATCAAGGAGGCCATTAGGGAAGCTTTCGTCTCCCAATCCCTAGATCCTCCTGAGTTTGTGAGAGCCCATTCCACTAGGGCGGTCTCCACCTCAGTTGCGGAGAGAAGTCTTCTCCCCTTAGAGTTGATCTGTAAGGCGGCCTCCTGGAGCTCTGAGTCTACCTTCATCTCCCATTATAGGATAGATGCTAGGATGGCAGAGTTTTCGGCTTTTGGGCAGACAGTTCTTAGTTCTGCCAGGCATGAGGACCCTCCCTAGGGGATTCTTCTTGCTATCTCCCCATCTGTGCTGCTGGTAGGACGTAAGGGAATCGTTAATTTCTAACGATAATTTGTTTTCCCTTAGTCCTAACAGCAGCACACAAATATCCCACCCTAGATACATTATGCTTGTTAAAAACACGGTGGGCTGGGGGGTGATCTCCTCCCTTTCAGGGAGCTGAAGATCGTTTATTGGTTCTTGGGCTCATTAAAATTCCGCCGGTCCTACCAGTCCACAGGGGCAGTTAACCCCATCTGTGCTGCTGTTAGGACTAAGGGAAAACAAATTATCGTTAGAAATTAGCGATTTTTGCCCAGTAGCAGATGAAAAGTATTTTTTTGTTGCATGGTGTAATCTAGTCAGAAACTTAAGGAATATGTGCACTTTCATGAAGTGCAACTCATAGGCACAGACATCTTGTTATCACTTTGTTTTTTATAAGAGGATGATTCAAATTAGTTGCCTTAGTCATCTGCTTCCTGTATGGTGTCTATCTTGCACTGCCTAGAGGAAAGGAACTGCCAGGCCATTATAGTTACCAGCTGACTGGATGACATGTAAATTGAATTTTATTCTATTTCTTGTATAAATTGAGTGCAATTCTAGAGATCATAGTTTTGCTTTGTTTGCTTAAAGCCACACTAAACATAAAAAAATAAAAAAATAACATTAACTGGGGCACAAACAGAATACTTACATGGTGACCTCCTTTTCAACTTTTTATTTGCCAACCCGCTTTTTCTTAGGCTCCATTTCTGCCATTCAGCAAGGCCGCACTACTTCTCAGACTACCTGATGCATACTATGCATTAGGTAGCCCAAAACACTTTCTGCTGCCCTTGGATTGGCCAGCACTGCTTATGTGAACAGTGCTGGCCAACCCAAGAGCAAGACTCAACAAGTAGAAAGTATCTTGGGCTACCAAATGCATAGTATCCACCATGCAGTCTGAAAAAGTGGTGCAGCCATCTTGAATGGTAGAAGAGAAGCCCAAGAATTGACTAATCTGCAGCTATAAGGATGAAAAGGAGGGAATACATAAGTGTTCTGCTTGTTCCCCAATTATTATTTTTTCTTGAACTGGAGGGTTGCAAAAAGGCTCTATTCTCTCATTTTTTTTATTTATTAGGAGATCAGGATATCAACATAGCAACATTACAATATGATACAAGATCATACAAGGATCAATAGGAATATACAATACCAAAGGCAATAATAAGTCCCTACCATAATGATATGTAGCATATTGAAGAACCATTGCCCTCATTTTCAGACTTGGAATCAGAGTAAAATATGCCATCTCACTTTTTTATTTTATAAACTTCATCCCCACCCCCCAACCTACAGATTCCCGACCGTTCTGTGTGATCTCCTATCAGACAAAGTAACCTTCCTAAAGTTTTACTTTTATCTGCCTCAAGGTACAAGGCTGTCCTTACAAAAAGCTCTACAATTTCCTTCATTTTAAAATCTGTCAAGGAATCTTCAATAACAGACTTCCATTTTTTTTAAATCCTGACTGAGGCTTTTTCTTTCTATCCTTCTGTATCCAGTCTATCCCTATAAATTCAGGGGTTCATTTATCAATCTGGTGTAAAGTAGAACTGGCTTAGCTGCCCATAGCAACCAATCAGATTTCTCCTTTTTTTTTCAAAAGTAGCTGTCTAAAATGAAAGGTGGAATCTGATTGGTTGTTATGGGTACTAAACCAGTTGTACTTTACACCAGTTTGATAAATGACCCCTAAGTGCTTTATGGTCCCTACCACCTTTTTGTTTTGCCATCAGTAGAACTAGGTGTACTCCTTTGGTAGAGACTTTGCCTGCAGAATCCGCATCCTGGTCAATAATATCCTCTCTTTTTCTTCCAGAATTTGCAAATAACCATTCTTTTTTATTAATTTCATCTGGCTTAATAATATTGCTATTGTAGAGCCAAAGTCAAATTAAAACCGATGACAATAGCATTGAATTTATCTTAGTAAGACAATCTAAGTCCCATTTTATTATTTTATCATGTGGAGGTTCTCATAGAATTAGTTCTGTCATGTGCTACAAAGATCACACTGTTTATGTCTGGCTCAGTGATCTCATTTTGAAAAGTGTTTGCATTTTGAAAGATAAAAGAGTTGCCATGAGTGTCCATGGAAGCGGGATTCATTTAAAAGAATGTGGTTTGGCTCAGCTGGAGAAAAGTGTAGCTACTTAATACTTCTTCACATATGAAAAATTACTTCAAGGATATCCTAATCATGATAAGGAAAAATGAAATTCAACAGGGTTAAATAAGACTTGACAATTTAATCCCCTTTTCTTTTTTTCAACATTAAGACAAACTAAGCGGGAGAATGGGGTGAGTTATAGCATTGCTTCATCTTGTTTTCATAGCCTGTCAATATCCAATGAGTAGAGCTAAAATATAGCAGTGTTTATAGGAGGACAATATGCAGTCACTGCTGGGCTGGAGAAGTCATGGCATGTTTACTTTTATGAATTTGGTCAGCTGTGAGATGAATAAGGGCTTTGCTTGAACAAGCAAACATTTGACTTCTTTTCTACAATGCAGCTATTTCACTTTGCATGGCTAAAAACATAAATCTTTCTGCAAAGCAGCACAAGCAGCCATATACACATGGACCCAGCACATTATCTTTGAACATCAATTGTGTATCTGTGACCCTGACTATTCAAGAAAATCTAAGCAATCTGTCTTAGAAATGAAAACAGTCTTAAAGCAGTTAGGCATAAGAAAGAAAGGTTTTATATGTATCTAAAATTTACACAGCAATAAACCAGTTTAATTAAAATTGCTATAGTAATAGTTTCTCTGTTAAGCATGTAAATCAAACTATTTTATTTCTTGTAATAGGCCAATATTTGATTTTTTTGGTCGTTGCAGAGCTTGGATAAGAAACTCTACAGGACATCTCATAAATTAAAACATAATGATTTTGTTATAATGGAAAGGTGATAAATTCTCACTTTTCTACTGTCAAACAAACCACATTCTTCAAACTGTACTTGCGCAGTGTGTAGCAAATGTCAAACATAGAATTGCTCACTTGCATTGAATGTGTGGGAAAATCCTGGAATTATACCTTAGAGATGACCTCCCAGCTTCACTGACATGTCTCTTTTAGTAAATTGTAATCTGATGTATATTCAAACTTAGCAATTTGCCTGTCCTATGTTATTCTTCCTGGGTGTTAACATTTTCCTCATGGGCATACAGTAGCTATAGCAGTAGCAGCCATAGTAGCTGCTGGGCAGAGAGTGAGAGTACCCAAGGTGCAAGAACTTTGAGGGGAATTTATCAAACCTCATGTGCTAGTTTTCTGGCACCAAAAAGTTACTATTTTTGTGTAAGTCCTTTTTTGTGCTAAAGTTTGCAACTTTTTTTCACCGATCATGGTCCTGGGTGGGGCTCAGCAGAATGGGGAAGGGTCAGCATTGGTCAACAGATTTATCATAATTTTGGCCAGAAAAATGATGTAAATTATATCTTAAATCAATGACAGCTCATAACTGGCATAGATTTCAGTTTCTGCTGCATAGAAAGCCCAAAGATGTTTCAAATTTATTAAGATTTTTTTTGCTTCTTAATAAAGATTAAGTTTGGTGTAGGAAACACCATTCATATAAAATTTTACCCCCCATTATTCATTTATGTAGGGAATAAAATCACAATAAACAATTAAAAGAAATGAGGGAATCATACCCACACAGAATCAAAAAGCTGAACTGTGGCGACATGACATAAGAAAGCCAGAAGGCAATGATTACACATAAAAAACTATTATAGTTACACAAAAGTAGTAAAATAATATAATACAATGTGTACATAAGCCTAAAGTAAATTAGTATACAGACCAGAGTAGCTCCTGAAGCCCCAACACCAGATCACAGTTGCCTCTTCCAGATTCCCACTACTTCATATGCGATATTAAATGGTGCCATTAGAAAATACAGCTGCCAAAAACAAGCCATCATATGAATATGTAAAAGGAAAAATAAAGTAGGGTACTTTCACACTTGCATTGTTTGATTCCGGCAGGCAGTTGGCAAACTGTATGCAATTGCATGTCATTTTTTCTGACTGATCAGGCATTTTTCAGACTTATCAGGATCCTGATCAGTCTTAAAAATGCCTTATCAGTCAGAAAAATGCATTTCAATACCGGATCCGTTTTTCCGGTGTCATCAGGCAAAACGGATCCGATATTTCTTTTTTTATAAATTTTTAAAGGTCTGCGCTGCGCAGACCGGAATACTGGATGCGGCAATTTGAATGCCAGGTCCGGCACTAATACATTCCTATGGAAAAAAATGCCGGATCTGGCATTCAGGCAAGTGTTCAGTTTTTTGGCCGGAGATAAAACCAGAGCATGCTGTGGTATTTTCGCTGTCCTGAAAAGTCAAAAAGACTGAACTGAAGACATCCTTCCTGATGCATCCTGAACAGATTACTCTCCATTCAGAATGCATTAGGATAAAACTGATCAGTTCTTTTCCAGTTAGGACGGAACTCTATGCCGGAAAAGAAAAACGCTCGTGTGAAAGTATCCTAAAAAAGGGTAAAACCTCTCCTCTGCTCTTTCTGAACTTTAGTCTGTCCCCATATACATCTATTAGTGATTAACAGCAATCTCTGTGAACACTTTTACAGGTAATGCAATAAATCACTGATAACACCTCCCCCATGAAAAATAAAGTCACAAATAGCAGAGATATAAATGTATCAATCTACTCAGCTCCTCCTGCTCTATAACATGCTGCCTGAAGATTACACTGTATTTTGTGGAGAGAGGTTCTCTGTAAGTCATCTGAGTTGTATGCCAACTACATTTATTTGAGACATAAGTTCAAAATCAATTTTAAAAAAGGACCGTTTCTGGATTATTTTTTTTCCCAATTTTAATGTGACTGTTAAGGGATTAAGCTTTGTTTACAAATTTGCATGGTTTTAATTAACCCCTTCTCTACTGAGCCACTTTTCACATTAAATCTCAGGCCGATTGTTGCAAATCTGACATGCATCACTTTTCACTATGTGCTAATAACTTTAGAAAGCATTTACTTATCTAAGCCGTTCTGAGAATGTTTACTCGTGACACATTGTACTCCATGACAGTGGTAAATTTGAGTTGATATATTTTACCTTTATATATAAACGAATCCCAAAATTCTAAATTTTCAAAATTTGAATTTCTCTATTTAAGACAGACAGTAATATCTCATAAAATAGTTATTAATGAACATTCCCCATATGCCTGCTTTATTTTGGCATAAATTTGTAATTGTAATTAATTTTTTTTAGGATGTTAGAAGGCTTAGAATTTTTGAAGAAATTTTTAAAATTGTCAACAAAATTTCCTAAACCATTTTTTAACCACCAATTCAGTTATAAAGTGATTTTGAGAGACTTTTATAATGGAAACCACACATAAATGACCCTTGATTTAAAACCTTTGTTACAAACTTTGTTAACCCTTAAAGTGTTTCACAAAAATTAAAGGAAAATGGAGGTGAAATTTCAAAATTTCACTTTTTTGGTAGATTTTTTATGTTAATATTTTTTTTTCTTGCAACCCAGCAAAGGTTAACAGCAAAATAAACCTCAATACACATTACTCTGATTCAGCAGTTTACATAAATACCCCATATGTGGTGGTAAAGTGCTATATGGGCATGTGGCAGTGATCAAAAGGAAAGGAGCGCAATATGGATTTTGGAGGCAGATTTTGCTAGAATGGTTTTTAGGCATTGTGAAGAACTCCCCAATATCTGTTCAGTTATTTTACGTCCCTGCTACTTAATCCCCATGGATACCTACTCCTAAGAATGGACGAAGATATCTATGTGTATCAAGGACATGTGTACACACACTTCCGAGACATTCAGTCTGCTTCTAACCACAAGACTGATCTACTTAATTAAAATACACGAGATAACACTTTTGGCCATTGTCTTGGAAAAGACACAGTGATTGCTTGTAAGCCATGTGACCAAGCCGTGTTTTGTAAATTGAGTTTCCAAAACTCCATTGTCTCACTGGCTCAGAGGAGGAGTTTGATGCTGTTTAAATTGAACGCCTTTGCTTTCCATTAAACGTGTCTTGTTCCAGCAGTAAGCTTTGGCTCCTGTGTGGATTATTATGCGACATCAGCAATATTTTACTCTGTAGATTCTTGGCGATATTATTTCATGGGAATCAGGGAATGACAGATGGCAACTCATATTCAGACCGTTACAGGCATAATTTTGTATTAAAGAGACCCTGATGTACCCCTACAGTGGAAACCCTCAAAAAGTGACCACAATTTGGAAACTACATGTCACTGTCCCTCAGGTGACTGATGTCAGGAAATCAAGGAGATTGGCTGAGCGTGGACAAATCTAACAGCCTCCTTGATTTCTCTTGATTCAGTGTTGATAGGGTTAATGACCACTTCCCTTTTCTCAGCTGTTGCTCAGTGGTCATCACTTCTACCCTTTATAGTCTCACCCCACCCTTCTGACTATGCGGTTGACAGCTTCATTTAGGTTTGGCTGAGCTGGTGTGAGATCCTCTCTGGTGTTCTTGTTCTTCCATCTCTACAGAAGTTAAGTGTCGTGTTTGTTTGTATTTGCTATATTCCCTGTTGTTGTATCTGGGCCTGAGACAGAGACTTCCATTTGTCCATCTGGAAAGGAAATCAGGGCATAGGTATCCAGCTTATGAATATTGCTTCCTTCAAGGTCTATTCATATTGATAGGTAGTCAGGGCTCGGATTAGGGTTGTCTAGGAGGTGGAATTATTTTATAAACTGGGGTTCATAAAACATAACATTTACTAAATCATTTAAAATATGGTAATAGCCACTGGGTGAGAGACAACAAATTATTATACCTCCACTATTGTCAAATCACGGAAAGTGAATAAAGGGTGGGTCTTACCACGTCCTGTGGGATCCACAACCAAATGGAGGAAGGTCCAGGGAGTTGGTGATACCTGGAACCAACGTGACCAGGGTGCTTGTGTTAAGGTGGCACTTGGAAACCTCCTAGTAAACCCTACTATGGCTTTTCTGCCTAGATAAGGGCTAGGGGCTGTTCTGATTGCCTGCCTACCACAATGGAGCACCCGCCCCCACAGGGGCGACCCCACACCGAACCTTTCCCTTGGTATGGGTCTAGTATTCTATGCAACCCTAATTACAGAGCCCTACACGCCATGTTTCAGTCTTGCTTTTCAGACGTCATCAGGGGACTTCAAAACCGTATTCAGGGGAAACTAGAAACAGAATTACAAACATACGCTAAGTATAGGTCACACATACTTCTGAGTACCAAATATTAAGCAGCTTGGTCTAAAAAGCTCAGTCTACTTACTGTAAGATCAAGGTCATTTTAGCCTCGTACCTTCACTCTGGATAGTGGGTAGTTCTTATCCATGCCGTCTCATGGGAAGTGTCCCATGGCAGCTTGTGTCTCACCTCAAACAGCGGTTATTTGGGTGAGCAACTAATGATTGTTGTCCACCTCCTTATATTACCCCACCTCCCAGTGGGTGTACACCCCCCCTGATTACCTGCTCACCTGTCCGCATCCTTCAGTAGTACCTGTTAATGAGTGTGGAACGCACGCCACTCGCATGCGTTCCACCGGACCGGAAGCTGGAATCACATGGTGCAGGCAAACCGGAAGTGAGGTAAGGACCTGCGTCTGAGCGTCGCCGGTTGCATGGCAACCTCCAAAGTCATCTCGACACGGCCCAATCTGACGGCAAGTGATAATTTGCCTGCTTTTTATATATGCAGAATCGCAATTTGGATTAAGTTGGCAGGACAGCCAAACATATGCCTCAATACTCGGCCTATTAGCGAACAGTATGACCGTGGAGACATATATATATTTTTTACTTTATAATACCATATCTGTATCATAACTGTATTTCATCTATATTGGCTATTCATTATTAATTTTTCGGACCAAATCATCCGTCAAACTTCGCATGCTCATCGATTCAGATGAGCATATGCGAATTTAAGGGAAGTTAGGTCCGTTTCTCCACTCCCGTAGTTAGATTCAATGTGGGCAAGGATAGCTGATGGCAGACCGGACTGTCATATGAAACAGCAATAATTCTGTTGTTCATTCAAGCCGGACGGGTGGACCGTCTTCAGGTAGAAGATCCACTTCGCCTCACATTGAAGGATCCTTCTATCAAAGTCTCCCCTTCTCATTCCTGGCCTAATTTTTTCAATCCCCATAAAGGAAAGATGCTCCGGCCTACCATCATGTTCGGTGTTCACATGTCGTGCCACCGGCGTATCTCTACCATTTTTTATATCACTCACGTGCTCCCCTATCCTTCTCCTCAATTCTCTAACAGTCTTTCCGACATATTCTTTTCCGCAGTCACATGTGATTTTGTACACTAATCCCATACTTCTGCAATTAATAATGTCATTTACTGTATATATCTTTCCGGTATTATTACTCCTGAATGTCTTTGCCTTGGTCATAAAAGGGCATGCCACACATCCTCCGCATTTAAAATTACCACTGATGCCTCTCTCGAGCCATGTTTTTTTGGGGGGTGCCGGTGTGTAATGACTATGCACCATCAGATCCCGGATGCTCCTGCCACGCCTATAGGTGATGCTGGGGTGCTCTTTTATGACCTTGCAGATGTCAGGGTCCATTTGCAGTACATGCCAGTGTTTGGATATAATATCTCTGATTGCAGAGGAACAACCATTGTATGTACTGATAAGACGGATTTCCCTGTTTTCGTTAGGACCAGTAGTCACGGGAGCATCACCTTGCGGGGCGAGCAGAGACACATTATCCTTGTTAAGGGCCATCTGGTACGCTGGTGTCAATACACCTACTGGATATCCGCGGTCTAGAAATCGAGTTTTCAGGTCATTGGCTTGTTTGATAAAGTCCGAACGCCTGGAGCAATTCCTCCTTAACCGCAAGTACTGTCCCCTCGGTATTCCCTTCCTGAGGGGGTACGGATGGCTACTTTCCCACCTCAGGAGGGAGTTTGTGGAGGTCGGCTTGCAATATATGGATGTCTCCAGACAGCCACTGTGATTTATACTGACACAAATATCTATAAAGGGGAGTTTAGATGGATCACATTCTGATGTAAAATGGAGGCCTATCTCGTTTTTGTTTAGTTGTAGAACCCAGGCAGAGAAGGTCTCCACACTCCCCTTCCAGATGACGAACACGTCGTCTTTAAAGCGTGCCCACTTCTGAACACACTGCAACTCGATTGAAGATTCATCTTTGAATACTATTGTATTTTCCCACCAGCCCAGGAACAAATTTGCATACGATGGGGCACAGGGGCTTCCCATCGCGGTGCCCCTGAGCTGGTGGAAAAACTGCCCATTGAATAGGAAATAATTCCTCTTCAATGAAAATTCCAGCAGTTCTAGTACAAAGGCATTGTGTGCCTTAAAGTGTCTCCCCCTCGTGGATAAAAAGTATGATACTGCATATAGACCCCATTTATGTGGGATGGATGAGTATAGGGCTTCCACATCTACACTCCCTAGTATGCAGCCCTTATCAAGATGGATCCCTTCTATCTGTCTGAGGAGGTCACCAGTATCTTTTACATGAGATGACAAGGAGAGAACAAAAGGTGCCAGAATTTTGTCTATATACACTCCCAGGTTTTGACTCAGGCTATCGATACCCGATACAATCGGGCGCCCTTTCAGCGGCTCGTAGCCTTTATGTACCTTTGGGAGGATATAGAATGTTGCAATTTGAGGACATTCAGGATTTAGAAAGTCCAGTTCTTCTTGACTGATCAGTTTGGCATGTTTTGCCCTATCTAGAATAGATTTCAGTTCTTTTTTATAGACTGGGGTCGGGTCACTATGAAGGATTTCATAACACTCACGAGGAGCTAATAAATTCTCACATATTGCTTCATAATTATTTGTACTCAGGATGACTATGTTCCCACCTTTGTCCGATGGTTTAATAACAATGTTTTTGTTTTTAGACAAGTCATCCAGTGCACACAGTTCATCCTGAGTACAATTTTGTGGTGCTGAGTATAGGTGGGTGGTCTCAAGGTCATTGCTGACCAATTTCAGGAACACGTCTACAAAATTAGTCTCGCCAATGGGGGGTGTCCTCTTACTCTTTTTTTTTTAAATTGTAAAGGGCCCTTCCCCTGGGACCGGTTCATTAGCCGATGTCAGGCTTTGTAACAGTTTTACATCCGATACCATATCTCTGGGGAGACCCAGCTCTGCGCTTTGTTTCTTTTCAATATTGCAAAAGTGCTTATACCAGCGCAATTTGCGCGCAAAGAGGTTCAAGTCTACCACAGTTTTAAAGGGATTGTATTTGGGTGTTGGGACAAAGGAGAGACCCTTCTCAAGGACCTTTATTTCTGTATTTGTGAGGGTGTATCCTGACAAGTTAATTATTTTGGGACCGGTATCGTTCCTACTCTCTGGGGTTGTTGTGATGCTCGATTTCTTAGGGGGTACGTAGAGTTCTGATCTAAAAAACCTTGTCCAGCTTTATTATAGGATCCCCCCCGATCATTTTTTCTACCCCGGCCTCTACCTTTAGTTCGGTTTCTCCGGTTTCCTGTATATTGTTCTTTATCTGATCCTGACAGGTCTGTCTCTGTTGATGAAATGTCAGTATCCCTTTCAGTCACTCTCCTTCTTTCAGTTACTTGTATA
This sequence comes from Bufo bufo, assembly GCF_905171765.1. Lineage (NCBI taxonomy): Eukaryota > Metazoa > Chordata > Amphibia > Anura > Bufonidae > Bufo > Bufo bufo. Next base: position 432,246,792 of record NC_053393.1, read on the forward strand.
TATACCTTAGGCTACTTTCACACTAGCGTTCGGGTGTCTGCTCGTGCGCACCGTTTGAAGGGGCTCACGAGCGGCCCCGAACGCATCCGTCTGGCCCCAATGCATTCTCAGTGGAGGCGGATCCACTGAGAATGCATCCGCCTGCCAGCGTTCAGCCTCCGCTCCGCGAGCGGACACCTGAACGCTGCTTGCAGCGTTCGGGTGTCCGCCTGGCCGTGCGGAGGCGAGCGGATCCGTCCAGACTTACAATGTAAGTCAATGGGGACGGATCCGCTTGAAGATGACACAATATGGCTCAATCTTCAAGCGGATCCGTTCCCCATTGACTTTCAATGTAAAGTCTGAACGGATCCGCTCAGACAACTTTCACACTTAGAAAATTTTCTAAGTTTTAATGCAGACGCATCCGTTCTGAACGGATGCGAACGTCTGCATTATCGGAGCGGATCCGTCTGATGAAACATCAGACGGATCCGCTCCGAACGCTAGTGTGAAAGTAGCCTTATTTTCTTTAAAATCAGCCAAGTCACGTGTAAACTGTTTATGTTTACGTTCTTTAAGATGGTATTGGAATTTATCTAAAGAGGTCTGAAGTTGTTTCTCCTTTGTCCCAAAATCCGTATTAATTGCAGAAGTATGGGATTAGTGTACAAAATCACATGTGACTGCGGAAAAGAATATGTCGGAAAGACTGTTAGAGAATTGAGGAGAAGGATAGGGGAGCACGTGAGTGATATAAAAAATGGTAGAGATACGCCGGTGGCACGACATGTGAACACCGAACATGATGGTAGGCCGGAGCATCTTTCCTTTATGGGGATTGAAAAAATTAGGCCAGGAATGGGAAGGGGAGACTTTGATAGAAGGATCCTTCAATGTGAGGCGAAGTGGATCTTCTACCTGAAGACGGTCCACCCGTCTGGCTTGAATGAACAACAGAATTATAGCTGTTTCATATGACAGTCCGGTTTGCCATCAGCTATCCTTGCCCACATTGAATCTAACTACGGGAGTGGAGAAACGGACCTAACTTCCCTTAAATTCGCATATGCTCATCTGAATCGAACTTTATTTTTTGTCCCACTCTGGGACTTCAATTTTTGGGGTCTGATCCCCTCTCCAATGCATTACCATACATCTGTATTGTAATGCATTGGCTATAAGCATATTACACTGAGTAATACACTTACAGCCTGCTTCCTGTAAGATCCAGGGGGCTGGATCTCACAGGCTTAGGCCTCATGCACACAAACGTATTTTCTTTCCGTGTCCATTCCGTGTTTTTTTTGTGGACTGTATAAAAAAACATTCATTTCAATGGGTCCGCAAAAAAACGTAAGCTAGTCCGTGTGCACTCCGATTCCGTATGTCGGTATTTCTGTTCCGCAAAAAAATAGAACATGTCCTATTATTGTCCGCATTATGGACAAGGATAGGACTGTTCTTTTAGGGGCCAGCTGTTCCATTCTGCAAAATACGGAATGCTCATGGATGTCATCCGTATTTTTTGCAGATCCATTTTTTGCGGATCACAAAATACATACGGTTGTGTGCATGAGGCCTTACAGGAAGGAAGACACGATGCCTAAGGAAGGCATCGGGCTGCTGTCCCAGCCATCGGGTCCCCGTCACAGCAGTGCGGGGACCCGATGGCAGTTTCCTCCCTCCACAGACCACGACACATGTAGGGTTATTGTGCTTTCACCGATGCCGGCGCATACAGCAGGGGTCCGGTATCAGTGACTGCCAGACCCCTACAGCTGATCGGGTGGACGCAGCTCCTGCGCCCACCAGATCACCGCTCCGTAGTACTACATGTACGGCGCTGGTACTGTACGGGTTAAATACTGTTTTATGTCAGCTAAGTGCCTAATAAATTAAATTGCAGACAAATTTAGTCTGATTTCACTTTATGGGTATGGGTTGGTGTACTTACAACATGCATTTGTGCCACCCAGCAATACAATAGATAGAGGTGGAAGCTGAAGGCTCTTTTCACTGTTTAGTGGCTGTACTGACTTAATAGACCACAAGTGAAGGAAAGCTGAGCTGAAGTATGTGGCCGTAAAATTCTGCTTCCGGCTCTGCCCACTATTTTTGTTTCCAGCACCTCCTGCTGCAAAAAATTGCTTGGTGATGGTGCCAGGTGTCATACCCCCACTGAACTGATATTAATGACCTATTCAGAGGATAGTGCATCACTATCTAAAAGGTTGAAAACCCCTTTACATTTTTTCCAAATGGGAGTGGGTCATCAGAAACAAGAAAAATGAATATGTGTGATTAGAGATGAGCGAATCGAATCTGACTAAGTGGAATTCGATCCGAATTTCAGGAAAAATTTGATTTGCAACAAATGAGAATTTTCTTGCGCTTCATGGTAACAAATCACATTTTTCCTAAAATGGCTGCTGCATGTGTGAGGACATGGAGAAAGTAAGTCTGGGAAGGCGGGGTCACCCAGACTGACATGCATGCAGCCAATCAGCAGCCAGCCAGACCTGTGATGTCACAGCCCTATAAATACGGCGGCCATCTTAGAGTTAGACATTTTACAGCATTCTGAGTGCAGGGACAGATGTGACAAGGCGCTAAGCATAATTGTGAAAAAAAAACTAAAAAACGATTTATAAGTACAGGGAAAGGATAGGAAGGAATGATCTCACAGCATCTAAGTGCCGGAAGACACGTCAGAAGGCGCTAGGGATAGTGTTGATCGAGCACCAAAGTGTTTGTGTGCACGGGTAGAACACTTCCAGATGCTTGGGTGTTCTACCGAGCACCTGAGGACAAAGGAAGTCAATGGGAGAACCCCAGGCACCCGCTGCTCTGAAGAGGGGAGAGTGTCGGGACTCTAGTTCAGCTTAGGAGCGATATGGCGATGTCCGCCGGCGCCATATTATTTTACATTATGAAGAACTTTGATCCATGACATATCCATCAGGTGGGACAGGACAGCCAATTGAGACGTTTCAGCACATGGACATACCCCCTACCTTATAAATAAACCTGATCTGGCCGCCATTTTACATTCAGTCTTTTGCCAGTGTAGGGAGAGGTTGCTGTGTGGAGCAGGGACAGACTGTTAGGGACACCAAACGCTAGCTAATAGGGCACAAAAGTCCTTTTAAGGACTGGTATAAGTGTGCTATCGATAGGTGTGACTTATTAAGGGGTGCAATATACTTATAATATACTTTCTAACATAGAAAGTATATTATAGTGCATTTGCATTGTGCAGCAGTTGTGTGCGGTTCTGCTGTGATACTGCAGCCAAACGCTATTGGAACAAATAATTTCTACTGGTGTGATATACCAGTTGCCCCCCAAAAAAACTGATTGAAGCAGGGGTGTGATATACCAATAATATATTTTCTATATAGTGCATTTAGGTAGTGCTGCATTTGTTTGTGGTTTTGCTGCGTTATCGCAGCTACAGATAGTGACAAACGCCATTGGAACAAATAATTTCTACTGGTGTGAAATACCAGTTACACCCCAAAAAAACTGATTGAAGCAGGGGTGTTATATACCAATAATATACTTTCTATATAGTGCATTTGTAGGTACATCTGACCACAGACACGTGGTCTAGCAAACATGGGCAGGGAAGGTACATAACTTTTACTGCCATTTCGGTGAACCTCCTGACGGCCGTCAAGCATGCAACCCGTGGCACCCATGTGGATTTGGTGTTACCGCTACGGATTGCATGCAGGCCTGCCTCTTCTTTTCCTCCTCCTACTCCCTCCTCCCTCTTCTCCTTGGCTGACTCCTCCTTTTCCACTTCTACCACCTGCTGCGCTCTCCAAGCTCCCCACAACCTATTTGACAACCTATTTGACGTGCCAGGTGAGACGTTGCCACGTTGCCATGCTATGCTGTGGCTGTTGTGCCTGGAAGCCAAGAGACACACTCGTCCTGCACTCTTTTCAGCTTTGCGGTCACAGACCAATCAGTGGCTAACCCCGCTCAATTTGACAGTTAGTAAAGTGGTGTGCGAAAACGGTGCCAATCTGCTGAGCGCTGAAACAGTGCAAAATGACACACGTGCCATGCATGGCACACGTCCTGAACTTAGTAGTGCAGTGATTCATTGCCAAATACCCCGGGGTCCAAGACATCTTGCGGCAGGCCAGGAAAATCTCTGGCCATTTTCAAAGATCTTACAAGGCCATGGTTCGCCTTGCTGACGTTCAGCGGCGACTCCACCTGCCCGTCAGACGTCTGATTTGTGACTGCCAGATACAATGGAACTCCACCTTGCATATGCTTGATAGGCTGCTCCAGCAGAAACGTTCAGTTAACGACTACCTGTACGAACTCTGCGGCAGGACATGTTCTGGGGAGCTTTTTTTTTTTTACTGTGCCAGTGGATGCTCATGCGCGATGCATACAGACTTCTGCGGCCATTTGATGAGATCACCAAACTGGTCAGTCGCAGACAGGACGCCATCAGTGACATCGTACCTTACGCCTTCTTTCTGGAGCGTGCATTGCGTCGTGTCATTGATCAAGCCATCGAGGAGCAGGAGCAGGAAGATGAGGAAGTCGCAATGCTGGATGAATTCCCGGGGGGGGGGGCTACTCCATCTGAGACAAGTCAACAGAAGTTTGAAGAGAAGTCAGAGGAGGATGGTGCCGGGCGGAGGAGCAGCAAGAAGAGCATGCTTTAAACATTTCTGGGATCCATGCTGTTGTCCGTTGATGGGGGGAGGAGACCGAGGACAACATTATCCTGGACGATGAGCAGGAGCCAGGCCACTCCACCGCTTCCAGTTTAGTGCAAATGGGGGCCTTCATGCTCCAGTGTTTGAAGAGAGACCCCCGTATAAAAAGCATAAAGGGCTAGGAGCAGTACTAGGTGGCAACGTACTTAGACCCCTGGTACAAACACAAAATGGCGGCCATGTTGCCAGCATCACAGATGGCTGTCAGAATGCAGAACTTCCAGGCCTTGCTTTGAGAAATGATGCATTCTGCTTTTGGGGGGCGCTGGCAGAGGAATTTACACTCACAGAGAAATAGTTGCGGGTACCAATCCAACAGCGCATGCAAGAAGAGGGCGGTTTGAAGATGTGCTGGTCACTTCGGATATATGAGATCATTCTTGCAAACAACCCATCGACAGCCACCCTCTGGATCCAGCCTCACGGAACGCCTAGATTGACAGGTGTCCGACTACATCGGGTTAACGGCCGATGTGGACGCTCTGAGAAGCAAGTAACCCCTGGACTACTGGGTGTGCAGCAATTTGCAATGGAACTGTTGGCTTGCCCCTCGTCCAGTGTCCTGTCCGAAAGGACGTTCAGCGCAGCAGGGGGGATCGTGACCGATAAGAGCACTCGCCTAGCTCACAACAGTGTGGACTACCTCACATTTCTAAAATTAAATGAGGCATGATCTCGGAGGAATTCAACACCTGTGACGACCACGTTTAATTGAATTTCCTCATGCCAGCCCACAAATATCCGCCACCACCCAGAACAAATATTGGTCCCTGTCTGAGGTAAATACAGCGGCATAAAAGGCTTTTTCTGTCCGTTGAATGCCTAATGTTTTGGGTCTCTGAGAAATTCAACACCTGTGACGATCACGTGTTTTAACTATTATCATTAGGGTTTTTTTCAAGAGGGGGGATTTCGTTAGCCATGTTTTTAATCCAATTTTATATTTTTAGTTCTTTTAACAATATGTATTTGACCTGTATTTGTACTGGCCTTCAGTAAAATTTATATCCATTGATCATCTAATAGACCTCCAGCCACATACTTGTTCTTTTATGTACGCTGAATGCATAATTTTTGGGGCAGTATTACACTGACCTGCTGGAAAATTGATATCCAATGACCTTGTAATCTACCTTCACCCAGTTACTTACTTGTTATTTTATGTTCACTGAATGCATAATTTTTGGCGCCTGTAGTATACTGGCCTGCTGGAAAATTGATATCCAATGACCGTGTAATCTACCTTCAGCCACATACTTGTTCTTTTATGTACGCTGAATGCATAATTTTTGGGGCCTGTAGTTCACTGGTCTGCTGGAAATCTGATATACAATGACCGTGTAATCTACCTTCAGCCACATACTTAATTGTTCTTTTATGTAAGCTGAATGCATAATTTTTGGGGCCTGTAAATTTTTGGGGCCTGTAGTACACTGATCACTGAAAATATAAATATTGGGTAGGACACTTGCTAATTTAAGTTAACTATCACTGAGGGCAATGTCCTAAAACATAACTTTTATTATAATATAAAAAAAAAAGGCAAAATACAAGGCCTAGATAAAACATCCTTATTTATGTGAAGAAGCTATCAATGGTTATTACTAAGCGGTGGAAAGCTGAGACATTGGGATACTGGGTTAGGGTGAAATCTATCCCTATTCTTACCCTCCACCGTCAGCTCAGCCCAGAGATGCACCTTGATGGTAGATGCACTGTATCCGTGTACCTTGGACTAGTCTGTCCTTACAAAGACCCTATTGCGTTGCATAAATCCCAAATGTCACAGATCCCAATGTATTTCCCCCTCCCGGTAAAAGGAGGGTTCATCAGGGGACACTTCTTATAGGGGTCAAAAACAGTGTACATTCACACTAATAAAACAGAAATTGCCAGCACAATGATGAATGAGCTGCAGGAACTATAGGCTCACACAACCACTCTTAAAATGCAGAGTATAATAGTAGGAGGTCAGACAGCAGAAGTGGTATGTTAAGGCGCACTCATCAAGGACATAGTGCCGGGTATCATAGAGCTCCGGATAATAAAACATTGCTGGTAGACACTTACAATATAAGGACACTCAATAGTACAGTCCAGTGTAAAATGATATATTACTTACACCATATCGACCAATGTTGTCTCCAAGCAATCATACGTCAGGCTTTACATACCACTCCGCTGGATGTGAGAGAGTTGCTGATATACACTCATAGTCTGTCGATTGTGTGACCAAAAGGAAGGTTCCTGGGGCCAGATGATAGCTCCAATGTGCCTGGGAAAAGACCTGACTTAAAAAAGGGGACATTATGGGCGCAAGTTACACTTGGGTCTCCTGAATTGCTGGTGACCTCGTCAATTCACCCTAAACACACCCAGAACCACATAGCCAGATAGTAATAGGTTAATTAGTCAGTTAAACACACATCCTCTTCCTCATATGGCATCCCCTCCAAACAAGGAGCACTCCAAGCCTCATTCTCGAGAGAAGGAACACCAAAGGCATCCGTCCCACATTGGACGATCAATGAGTATGTGTTGTAAGAGAATGTCTGGAGTGGTAGTGGATGGAAGATATGTACCACCGGGGGTCGTGGCCCTGATGGAGTAAGAGCAGGGTGGACGGGTTTCAGTTGTTGGTGTCAGTCTACACTGATCCTGGCAGGTTGGTTATCTCTGGCCTTAGTTGGGTAGGGAAGGAGTTAATCCTTCACTATGCTTGCTGGGTGTGGTCTGCCTGCTACACCCAGGGCTGTGGATATAGGTTTGAGGCTCACTGACTGTGGGGCTGCTGATGAAGTGTGGTCTCCTGTCTCACTGCAGGAAGCTGTATGGGAGGCTGATCGCTCGGTCGGGCTGAGCGCTGTAGTCCGCTCGTCTAACAAGAACTGCCCAATTGCTGCAGGCTCAGCGAAGGACCAAAAGAAGGGATCCTGTGGCCGGAGCCAATCCCTTGTCCAGGCCGACACGTGGCCTGTCTAACTTGCACGAACTTGGACAAACCCGCCCCATGACAAGGTGTAGTACTGACCACTGATGTGAGAGACTGTGTGAACAGGCACCAAGACGCCTGCAGCGTTTGGGGATCCGTTGTGGGAGGTGGGGTTTATGGACATTGCTGTTGTGTGAATTGCACAGTTTTGATGTGATGCACTGAAGTGAATAAAAGAGCACGGTTTGGACACAAAGCCTGTCTCCTGAGCCTCTATACTGCCACCGCTACCATCTGCCTACCAGAGCAAACCCCCACAATTGGTGGCTTCAGCGGGCAAACGGCAGTGAGGCTGAAAATTGTGCTGTTTGGACTGTATGTCATATATTAAGCCGGCAAGCTTTGTGGCTCCAGATAAGATGGAGGAGGCCATTAGACACTTGGTGCAAAGTAATGAGGAGGCTACTCGGAGACATGAGGAAGCCCTGAGAGACCAGCGGCAGTTGAATAGTCTACTGGCCCAGCAACTGGCGACTATGCAGGAGTCCATGCGTGTGTTACAACAACAAGCCGTCCCGGGGGGAACCGCAATCCTACCTGCTGCCCGGGATAAGGTGCGCTCAGCGTTAAGGAAGATGGGCCCCGAGGATGATATCGAGGCGTTCCTGATGGTCTTCGAACGCACTGCGGAACAGGAAAGGTTACCGGCAGAACAGTGGGCCGAAGTAGTGGCGCCATTTTTAGTGGGTGACGCACAAAAGGCCTACTTCGACCTCAGTCAGGAGGAAGCCAAGAGCTATGAGAGACTGAAGGGGGAGGTGTTGGCTCGTCTTGGGGTTAATACCTATGTGCGTGCACATCGAGTCTACCAGTGGGCTTTCTCAGAGTCCAAGCCTGCTCGGTCCCAGGCCTATGACCTGTTACACCTCGTAAAAAAATGGCTGCAGCCTGAGACATTGAGCCCCTCGCAGATTGTGGAACGTGTGGTGGTGGATCGTTTGGTGCGTACCCTCCCAAGAGCAATACAGCGCTGGGTGGGACAAGGTGATCCAGGCACCCTGGATCAAGTTGTTGGCCTAGTCGAGAGATACATGGCAACCCAGGACTTGGTCCGAGAGTCCGCCTTCCTGCAAAAGCCGCGTTCACTCTCCCTGCCACAAGGGGGACCTGAGAAGGGGGCTCAACCGCTTAAGGGGGGGGAGGTGATTTCCACTCCTGGGAGGCCAAACCTGGGGAGACGAGAGGCCCCGGGGATTAGATGTTGGCACTGTCAGGGCCTGGGACACATTGCTGCCAACTGCCCGAGGGCGGCAGAGCCCATGGACTGCGGGTTCGCACGACGGTCCTCCTTTTTCGGCCAGCCGGTGTATGTTGCTGCTTCGCTGCTATCCACTGATACACCCCCGTTGTGTGCCATCTCTATTAATGGACACCCAGTTAAGGCATTGCTAGACTCGGGGAGCTTAGTGACCCTCGTGCACGAGTCCCTGGTGGCCAGTCGCGGCCCAGGCAAGCAAACCATCAGGATTGTGTGCATTCATGGGGACCAGCGAGAATATCCTACAACCTGTGTGACCTTGTCTACCCTCGGAAGGGAGATACAGCAGGTGGATGGGGTGGGGCGACAAATCCCTTACGCTGCCATCCTAGGTAGGGATTGTCCCCTGTTCTGGTCTCTCTGGGAGGGACGGGGTACAGAGCCGGTGCCCGTTGATCCTGAAGAGGAGCTACCAGCTGTAGGGGTCACCAATAAGGAGGAAGAGTGTCAACCCGATAGCTTGTACCTAGAGGGGTTGGCTGGTGAGCCGGTGGCAGCCCCATCTGTTCCAGAACTAGAAGTATCCCGAGACACATTCGGGACCGCCCAGCTCCAGGATCCTACATTGTCACGGGCCAGAGAAGGGGTGACTGTCATCAATGGAGTGGCTCAGCACCCGGGAGCCGACTCGGAATTTCCCCACCTGGCCTGTAACCAGGACCTACTGTACCGGGTCGACAAAGTCCGGCAAGAGGTAATAGAACAGTTGGTGGTACCCCAGCCATACCGCCGCATGGTATTAGACCTAGCGCATACTCATGTGTTAGGAGGACATCTGGGCGTCCAGAAAACTCAGGAACGTATACTGCAGCGTTTCTATTGGCCGGGGATATATGAGGAAGTCAGGAGGTTTTGCCAGTCCTGTCCAGAGTGTCAGAGGACCAGCCCCCAGCCTCATTATCGTAGTCCCCTGGTGCCCATGCCCATTATTGAAGTACCTTTCGAAAGGGTTGCAATGGACCTGGTAGGCCCCATTAACAAGTCAGCCAGAGGCCACCAACATATCCTGGTCATAGTAGACTACGCTACTCGCTACCCTGAGGCGATACCCCTGCGCCACACGTCAGCCAAGCTGATAGCCAAGGAGCTGATGGGTATGTTCTCCCGGGTGGGGATCCCAAAGGAGATATTGACGGACCAAGGGACCCCTTTCATGTCCAAAGTGATGAGGGAGCTCTGCAAAATATTAAATATTAAGCACTTGCGTACTTCCGTCTATCACCCCCAAACTGACGGGCTGGTGGAACGCTTTAATAAGACCCTAAAGTCAATGCTCAAGAGAGCGGTGGCAAAAGATGGAAAGGACTGGGACCTCTTGCTGCCCTATGTGTTATTTGCGGTGCGAGAAGTGCCCCAGGCGTCCACGGGGTTCTCACCGTTTGAGCTGTTATATGGTAGGCATCCCCGAGGGCTGTTGGATATCGCTAAAGAGGCATGGGAGCAACAGCCTACCCCTCACAAAAGCATAGTCGAGCACATCGAGAAGATGCAGGACCGGATAGGAACAGTTCTGCCCATAGTCCGTGAACATATGGAAGCGGCACAGCTGGCCCAGAGCCGCGTGTACAACCGGGCCGCCCAGGTAAGGACGTTTAACCCGGGCGACCGAGTGTTAGTACTAGTGCCCACCGTAGACAGCAAATTCCTGGCCAGGTGGCAAGGGCCATATGAGATAAGAGAGAAGTTAGGCCCCGTGAATTACAGGGTATACCAGCCAGGAAGGCGGAAGCCCGAGCAGGTGTACCACGTTAATTTACTGAAAGCCTGGAAAGATAGAGAAAGTCTCCTTGGGGATGACCCGCGCTTTGTCTTGGCTGCAGAGAACGTCCCCGGCCCTACAGTGGTACCAGAGGATACCCCTGCAGTAAAGATAGGTAGCGGTTTGTCGACTAAGCAGATTCAAGAAGTGAAGGCGTTCATTAGCAGGAATAAAGATGTGTTCTCTGACCTTCCGGGACGTACCAATCTCGTCCAACATGACATTGTCACCGAGCCCCAGGAAAAGGTCCGTTTACGACCGTACCGGGTACCGGAGGCTCGGCGACAAGCCATTTCAGAGGAAGTAAAGTTTATGCTGAAGTTAGGGGTCATTGAGGAGTCTAGGAGCGAGTGGGCTAGCCCGATCGTTCTTATCCCAAAGCCCGACGGATCATTACGTTTTTGTAATGATTTCCGGAAACTAAACGAGATTTCAAAGTTTGACGCCTATCCCATGCCGCGAGTAGATGAGTTAATAGAGCGAATGGGTAAAGCCAGGTATTTCTCGGTGATAGATCTCACAAAAGGGTACTGGCAGGTACCTTTAACAGAGACAGCAAAAGAGAAGACCGCCTTTGTCACGCCGGAGGGGCTGTTCCATTATAGAGTGTTGCCCTTCGGGTTGCACGGTGCTCCAGCCACGTTTCAACGGCTGATGGATATCGTCCTCAGACCACATCTCCGGTATGCCTCAGCATATCTAGATGATATAATCATATTTAGCCAGGACTGGGAAAGTCACTTGTCGAAGGTTCAAGCAGTGATAGACTCGCTCAGGAAGGCAGGATTGACCGCCAACCCAAAAAAGTGCTCAGTGGGCCTGGAGGAAGCGAGGTATTTGGGTTATGTCATTGGACGTGGAGTCGTTAAGCCCCAAATAAATAAGATCGAAGCGATCCGAAATTGGCCTACACCCCTTACGACCAGGCAACTGCGGTCATTTTTAGGGATGGTAGGGTATTATATGCGGTTCATCCCACATTTCGCCACTATAGCTGCCCCGTTGACAGGACTCCTGAAAGGTAGGAAGTCGGTAATGGTTCGCTGGGATGAGCAGGCGGAAGAGGCGTTCTCCCGTTTGAAGTCGGCCCTATGCGGGTCCCCAGTTCTGGTGACGCCCGACTTTGGACAGGAGTTTATAGTCCAGACGGACGCCTCTGGAGTAGGCCTCGGGGCGGTACTCTCCCAGGAAATCAATGGTGAAGAACACCCCGTTGGTTTCCTGAGCCGCAAGCTCACCCCAGCGGAAACCCGGTACAGCGTGGTAGAAAGAGAATGCCTCGCCATCAAGTGGGCACTTGAATCTCTCAGGTATTACCTGTTGGGGAGAAGGTTCCGTCTGGTGACTGACCACTCCCCTCTCCGGTGGATGAGCCAGGCTAAGGAGGGGAGCGCTCGGGTCACCAGATGGTTCTTATCCCTCCAGAATTTTAAATTCAGGGTTGAGCACAGGGCAGGTCGCCTGCAAGGGAACGCTGATGCCCTGTCCCGGGTACACTGCTATATGTGTGTTCACCCCGGTAGGATTGAACAGGGTCGTCAAGCCTTCAGGGGTGAACAAAGGGGGGGGATATGTAAGAGAATGTCTGGAGTGGTAGTGGATGGAAGATATGTACCACCGGGGGTCGTGGCCCTGGTGGAGTAAGAGCAGGGTGGACGGGTTTCAGTTGTTGGTGTCAGTCTACACTGATCCTGGCAGGTTGGTTATCTCTGGCCTTAGTTGGGTAGGGAAGGAGTTAATCCTTCACTATGCTTGCTGGGTGTGGTCTGCCTGCTACACCCAGGGCTGTGGATATAGGTTTGAGGCTCACTGACTGTGGGGCTGCTGATGAAGTGTGGTCTCCTGTCTCACTGCAGGAAGCTGTATGGGAGGCTGATCGCTCGGTCGGGCTGAGCGCTGTAGTCCGCTCGTCTAACAAGAACTGCCCAATTGCTGCAGGCTCAGCGAAGGACCAAAAGAAGGGATCCTGTGGCCGGAGCCAATCCCTTGTCCAGGCCGACACGTGGCCTGTCTAACTTGCACGAACTTGGACAAACCCGCCCCATGACAAGGTGTAGTACTGACCACTGATGTGAGAGACTGTGTGAACAGGCACCAAGACGCCTGCAGCGTTTGGGGATCCGTTGTGGGAGGTGGGGTTTATGGACATTGCTGTTGTGTGAATTGCACAGTTTTGATGTGATGCACTGAAGTGAATAAAAGAGCACGGTTTGGACACAAAGCCTGTCTCCTGAGCCTCTATACTGCCACCGCTACCATCTGCCTACCAGAGCAAACCCCCACAGTGTGCAGGGGACCTTCCGTGATTTAACCCCCAGCATGGACCTTACGTATATACTCACATGGATGAAATGTGGTCCGTGCGAAACTCCACCCCTTCCGCCTGTACATTCCAGCGGCATCCAGCGTGGAGAGCATGGCCACTTCCTGTAAGCCGGCCACACGCTCCATCAGAGACAACGGAACCCCCAGCCGAACAAAGGTGTTGATACTAAGCAGCGCTACGCCCCCATGCCAGCAGAATACTAACCAAAATGAGGGAAAAGGGGGTTAAATTAACCAGGGTGCAGGGGGGGGATTTTGAAAAGGCAGAAGGAGGAGGGAGGGGATGGAAAAAGCTATATAGATGGAGGCTAGGGTTCAATTACAGAGCCCCAGTTAGCAGGTCACAATGGCCCTATGTAGTATTATTTAAGGAAGGTGGCATACAGAGGAAGAAAAGGTATATACCTGGCCTGCTGGAAAATTGATATCCAATGACCGTGTAATCTACCTTCAGCCACTTACTTGTTCTTTTATGTACCCTGAATGCATAATTTTTGGAACCTGTAGTACACTGGCCTGCTGTAAAATTGATATCAAATGACCGTGTAATCTACCTCCAGCCACATACTTGTTCTTTTATGTACGCTGAATGAATAATTGTTGCGGGCTCGGAGGAATTCAACACCAGTGACGACCATGTGCTATCGAATTTCAACTATTATCATTAGTTTTTTTTTCAAGAGGGGGGATTTCGTTAGCCATGTTTTTAATCCAATTTAATATTTTTAGTTCTTTTAAACATATATGTATTTGACCTGCATTTGTACTGGCCTGCAGTAAAATTTTTATCCATTGACCACATAATGTACCTCGAGCCACATAATTAGAATTTATTTTATGTCAGGTGAATGCCTAATTTTTAAGGCCCGTAATTTTTCTAGGCTCCATCAGGGCACATTTCAGAGAATTTCCCTTAAAGAAATGTCCCCTGATTAAGATACATATTTTTTGTTGGAATTTTTGTCATTGATCCTCTCCTAGTATGTTACTGTCCATGTTGTGGGACTATTTGTACACTTCTACTAAGTATTAGGTGGCTGCAAATATGAGCTGAAGGTTTTTCAGGTTCGCCTGCCATTAATGTGAATGGGGCCCACCGCAAACTTGTGGTTCGCGAACATTTGATCATGTTTGAGCGATCGCGTTCTCGAACCATCCCGGCCAATGTTTGTCCATCACTACTCACAACCTTCTGTATTAGAGGCAAGGCACTTAACCACTCAGCTATAATAGCTGCATAGCCAGTTACTTAACCTGTTGGGGACACAGGGCGTACAGGTATGCCCTGATGTACCGGTACTTAAAGGGAACCTGTCACCAGTTTTATGGTGTCCTAACTAAGGGCAACATAAATAAGTGGCTGATTCTCTTAGCACAATGCTGGGTCCCTTTCTTTAATTGACCCAGTCAATCTGCCAACATCTTGTATTGAAAAACGCCAGCTGATAATGATGAGTCATTAATATTCATGAGCTCCTGACTCTCCCCGCCCACCTGCTGCTGAATGACAGTTTGTTTCCATATGAACCAGCAGCAGGTGGGCAGGGGAGTGGCTATAGCGCTGAATTAAATATACGCTGGACTCAATGACATCACGCCAGACTCAAATCAGCTCATTAGCATGCGGCATGCGGCATCTTTGTGTGTATATTGAGATAACCATCTGTCACACCAGTAAGTGAATACATCTAAGGTACTTTTTAGTAGTTAATGATTGTATTTAATTAGTTATATTATAATCAAATATCCACATGACAGGTTCCCTTTAAGGACACAGGGCGTACCTGTACGCCCTGTGTATTTTCGATCACCGCCGAGCGGCGCGCGGTGATCGGAACTGGGTGCCTGCTGAAATCAGAGAGAGGAGCAGCTTCATCTAGCTCCGGAGCCGAGCGAGCCCAGCACCCCCACTGAGCCACCATAGTGCCATCTGGCACTAAAAAGGTACATAGGGACAGGTTAGGGAGAACTTAGATAGGTAGGGATAGTCAGGGAAAGTTTAGGGGGGAAAAAAGTTTTTTTTTTGCATCACCCTGATCGGGTGTCTGGAGTCCACAGCACAGCTGTGTGACCCTAGATCCCCCCAGGGGTGCTGCAGCTTGACCCCCTGCCCCCCCCCCACCCCACACACATTTTTTGAGGTGCAAGCGTTTATTTATTTTTGTGCGCCCTGCTTGCCTCCGACTCCGAGAGCACTAGTGAGGACGAGGATGACCCCACTTTCCTCATCTAGCGATGATGATGAGCCCCCAAGGACAATCAGGAATCCAGATTCCCACAGTGGGCTTCACTAAATATGACTATTTTAGTTTTTTTTCAGTTACCACTTTGTGAATCTGATGGTGGAGCAAACTAACTTGTTCGCCCAACATATAATTGCTCAACACCCGGGCTCCTTTTTGGCTAGGTTTGGTGGCTGGACTCCGGTCAGTGCAGCCGAGATGAGGACATTTTGGGGCCTCGTGCTGCACATGGGCCTAGTCAAAAAACCCAGTGTCAGGCTGTACTGGAGTGGGGACGTCCTCTACCAGACCCCACTTTACAGTACGGCCATGACACGCTACCGTTTTGAGGCCATTCAGAAATGCCTGCATTGTGCAGATAATGCAGCATGTCCCCCCCAAGGTGATCCTGCCTATAACCGCCTGTACAAAATCAGGGCGTTCATCAATCACTTTGGGGCCAAATTTTTGTACCTGGAAGGGAGGTCGCGGTTGATGAATCTCTCATTGCTTTCAAGGGGAGACTCCTTTTCCACAAGTATGTTCCCTCTAAGCGGGTGAGGTATGACGTGAAGCTGTACAAACTTTGTGAGAGTACCTCAGGGTACACTTACAAGTTTCATCTGTACGAGGGGCGAGATTCCCGTATTGAACACCCAGAATGTCCCCCCACTCTGGGTGTTAGTGGGAAACTTGTGTGGGACCTTATGCACCCACTGCTAGATAAGGGTTACCACCTGTACGTGGATAACTTTTATACTAGTATCCTCTTGTCCCAGTCCCTCGCTGCCAGATCCAAGTCCGCTTGTGGGACCGTGCGGAAAAATCAGTGCGGCCTCCCTACCCACCCACTCCAGGTACCTATCTATGAGGCAGTCCTCAAGGCCCTGATCTTTTCTGACCAGGAAAGAGCAGGCCGGAGTACCTCGGGAACTGGAGGCACCCGGATTGTCCCTGGCCAACACTTTCCAAGTATGGTCCCCCATACTGGAAAGAAGGGACGGTCCCCAAAAAAGTGCAGAGTGTTTCACAGGAGGGGGATACAGAAGGACATCATTACTCAGGGTAACATGTGCCCCGATCATCCGGACCTCTGCATTGACGGTTGCTTCAGGGAGTACCACACTTCCATGGAGTACTAAATTTATAATCCCCTTCCCCAATTTTAATTCCATTTAGCCACTTATAAGGAAAAATATATACGCAGTTCACTGTTGCAGTTATTTGTGGTAAAAGCGTTTAGTGGCCTATTTCAGTGCAGAAGGAAAAATATATACGCACTTCAGTGTTGCAGTTATTTGTGGTGAAAGCATTTAGTGGCCTATTGCAGTACAGAAAGAAAAATAAATACACATTTCACTGTTGCAGTTATTTGTGGTAAAAGTGATTAGTGGCCTATTTCAGTGCAGAAAGAAAAATATATACGCATTTCACTTCTGCAGTTATATGTGGTGAAATCGTTTTGTGGCCTAATTCAGTACAGAAAGAAAATTATATATACACATTTCACTTCTGCAGTAATATGTGTTGAAAGCGTTTATTGGAATATTTCAGTACAGAAAGAAAAAATATATTCTCAGTTCACTTCTGCAGTTATATGTGTTGAAAGCGTTTAGTGGCCTATTTCAGTACAAAAAGAAAAATATATACACACTTCACTGTTGCAGTTATTTGTGGTGAAATTGTTTAGTGGCCTATTTCAGTACAGAAATATAAATATATTCTCAGTTCACTTCTGCAGTTATATGTGTTGAAAGCTTTTAGTGGCATTTATCAGTACATAAATAAAAATATATTCTCAGTTTACTTCTGCAGTTATATGTGTTGAAAGCGTTTAGTGGCCTCTTTAAGTAAAGAAAGAAAAATATATTCTCAGTTCACTATTGCAGTTATACAGTACAGACCAAAAGTTTGGACACACCTTCTCATTCAAAGAGTTTTCTTTATTTTCATGACTATGAAAATTGTAGATTCACACATAGTCATGAAAATAAAGAAAACTCTTTGAATGAGAAGGTGTGTCCAAACTTTTGGTCTGTACTGTATGTGTATAACACCCCAACGGGTGTGGACCCTCTGTGCCACTTACCGGTTTGGCTTTGGGCCAAACTTGGGAGCGGAATGTAAGTGTTCCCCTGCTTTTTACTTTTTATCCCACTCCAAGATGCGGAAGCTGGTCTTAGCTGCAGGGGAGACACCAGGTCGCTACCGCAAGAGTGATACCGGTTAAGTGGCAGCTGGCCGAGCAGACCAGAACGCCCCAGTGCAAGCACTGGGGATACAGGCAGGTGGAGCGAGCTGTCACTGGATGGAAGGAGTCCAGCAGCAGAGTTAGATGAAGCAAAGCTGAGTTAGTGATTTAGCAGAGCTGGAGCATTTAGAACAGCAGAGCTGAATAGCTCAGGTGCAGCAGGTGTAACGAGCTGAACAGCAGACAGAGGCGTGGTCGACAATCCGAATCATTCACTTGAGAGCAGCAAGGTACAGGAAGATCAGGCAGAGACGAGGTCAGGATACAGGTTAAGGTCAGAAGCAGGATAATAACACAGGAACAAGAAGCTGGAACCTTCGCTGTAGAAAACTACAATATTGCTCAGGCATCACAGGAAGGGGGAAGCACCCTTATAAAGGTGGTGCCTGGCCGGGATTAGAGAGAAGGCGGAATCAGGGGCTCGAACGAACCCTTAAAGAAACAGGATGTGTGCGGCTCCTACAAGGTGCAACTGAAGCTGTCGCCGCCCGCGACAGTGCAGGAAAGCAAGTTCGGAGCCTGCAGCGGAGAAGAGGAGACTTATGTGCAGTTCGACTGAGGTACATAGCAGGATGCGCTGAACGCTGGTGGCTGCCAGCTGCCATAGTTACAATCTGTTGAAAGCATTTAGTGGCCTTTTACAGTACAGAAAGAAAAATATATTCTCAGTTCACTTCTTCATTTATATGTGTTGAAAGCGTTTAGTGGCCTATTTCAGTACAGAAAAATATATATATACGCACTTCACTGTTGCAGTTATTTGAGGCAAAAGCATTTAGTGGCCTATTTCATTGCAAAAAGAAAAATATATTCTCAGTTCCCTTCTGCAGTTATATGTGTTGAAAGCATTTAGTGGCCTATTTTAGTACAAAAAGAAAAATGTATGCACACTTCACTGTTGTAGTTTTTTGTGGCAAAAGCTTTTAGTGGCCTATTTCAGTACGAAAAGAAAATGTATACACACTTCACTGTTGCAGTTATTTGTGTCAAAAGCGTTTAGTGGCCTATTTCAGTACAAAAAGAAAAATATATACACACGTCACTGTTGCAGTTATTTGTGGCAAAACTGTTAAGTGCCCTATTTTAGTACAGAAAGAAAAATATATACGCACTTCAATGTTGCAGTTATTTGTGGTGAAAGCGTTCAGTGGCCTATTTCTGTATAGAAGTAAAAAGATATTCTCAATTCACTTCTGCAGTTATATGTGTTAAAAGCGTTTAGTGGCCTATTTCAGTACAAAAAGAAAAATATATACACACTTCACTTTTGCAGTTATTTGTGGTGAAAGCGTTTAGTGGCCTATTTCAGTACAAAAAGAAAAGTAAATTCGCAGTTCACTTCTGCAGTTATATGTGTTGAAAGCTTTTAGTGGAGTACCTTATTACAAAAAGAAAAATATATTCTCAGTTCCCTTCTGCAGTTATTTGTGTTGAAAGCGTTTTAGTGGCCTATTTCAGTACAAAAAGAAAAATTTATACGCACTTCACTGTTGCAGTTATTTCTGGTGAAAGCATCTAGTGGCCTATTTTAGTACAGAAAAAAATATATATACGGACTTCACTGTTGCAGTAATTTGTGGTGAAAGCGTTTAGTGGCCTATTTCAGTACAAAAAGAAAAATATATTCTCAGTTCACTTCTGCAGTGATATGTGTTGAAAGCGATTAGTGGCCTATTTCAGTAAAAAAATAAAAATATATATGCAGTTCACTTCTGCAGCTATATGTGTTGAAAACATTTAGTGGAGTATTTCATTACAAAAAGAAAAATATATTCTCAGTTAACTTCTGCAGTGATATGTGGTGAAAGTGTTTAGTGATGTATTTCAGTAAAGAAAGAAAAATATATACGCACTTCACTTATTTAGTTATATGTGGTGAAAACGTTTAGTGGCCTATTTCAGTACAAAAATAAAAAAGTATACACACTTCACTGTTGCAGTTATTTGTGGCAAAAGCGTTTAGTGGCCTATTTCAGTACAGAAAGAAAAATATGTACGTACTTCACTGTTGCAGTTATCTGTGGTGAAATCGTTTAGTGGCCTATCTCAGTACAGAAAAAAATATTTTCGTTGCTTTTAGGGGTGTTTTAATTTGCTTTTTAATTTATTTATTTATTTAGTTTAGCTAAAAGTATGTCAGACAGAGAAGTGCCAAGCCATGCACAGAGGAGTGGCAGAGGCCTAAATATTTCTGGCACAGCCAGAGGTCACAGCAGAGTAAGGGGGCGTGGCAGAGGCCTGCGCTCCCGGTGTCATCTAGCGGTCGTGTCTTGACCAGCAACCCAGCGGTTCTTGATTGGTTAACTCGGTCATCCACTTCATCACAAGTGACATCAGACCCCCCCAGCCAATAGTCGGTTGGTTTGTCAGACACAACCCTTAGTTGGCATGGCCCGGGAGTAGGCCCTGTGCCCTCACCTGTCCTCAACCTGCCTCTATCCTCTTTTCCACTAGGCGGGCACATAATGATGAGGAGAGTGGCGTGGGAGCTGGTGTTGCGAGCGGTCAGGCTCCTGACAAAGAGACTATTGAGGAGGACATCAGTGACTTGCAGACAGTACTCGATGATGATGATGTAGCTGTTCGCACTTAGGAGACGGGTGACGAAGGGGCTTAATTTTTTTCATTTTTTTCTTTATATAATAATGTAATATTATAAAATCTGATGTCTCCATGATAAATCTGCAGCGTGGGGGCCCCGTATGGCTTTTATACACTTTCAAAATAATCCTTCAGTGGGGCGAATAGATGCGAGATGACCGGAACGCTCCATGACCTTCCCAGGAGCTTCTGTTGGAAGCAGCATTTCTGAGACGTCCGTATAGTGTGGGTGGAATCCGAAGACCCTCTCCATGATTGGGAACTCGTGATGTTTTCCCTGACGAAGAGACCAGGGGCTGATAGTTATGGTTTGAATCTTGATAAACTTTGTGACTCTTCCAGACTCCAAGCAATCTTGAAGCTTTGTCTTATCATTGTCTGTAGCTACTAGAGGCTTGTTCATGCTAGGCAGGTTCCCCCAGAAGCATCTGGCTCGATGAGCATCCGATACCGCACTTGCATCAATCTTGACAGGATTCGTCTCCAGATGGAGAGATATTGTTTTTTGGAATGCTTTCTCCATCGCAACCACGTCGTCGAATAACCAGAAGACTGGCCGATTCTCTCCTGTCTTAGGCAACACTTAATTTTTTTAATTAAATTTATTAAATATTTACTACTAAATGGAACCAAAACTTGATTAAAATTATAAGAAACTAAATTTAAATTCGCCAATATATTATCCCAATCTTCGATGGAAATTCCAAGACAATCAAATTGCCAAGCCTTTTGTGCCAGAGAACGTGTATTATTAAATAGTGAAGAGCTGAAGTGGCCTCCTCATGCTGCTGCCACCTCCACACTTTGTTGTCGTGCCACTCTGTGGCCTCCTCATGCTGCTGCCACCTCCACATTCTCTCGTCGCCATGCTACTCTCTGGCCTCCTCATGCTGCTGCCACCTCCACAATCTCTCGTCATCGTGCTACCCTGTGGCCTCCTCATGCTGCTGCCACCTCCACAATCTCTCGTCATCGTGCTACCCTGTGGCCTCCTCATGCTGCTAACACCTCCACAATCTCTCGTCGTCATGCCACTCTGTGGCCTCTTCATGCTGCTGCCACCTCCACAATCTCTTGTCATTAAGAGGCCAATTATCTCCTGTCTTAGGCAACACTTAAATTTTTTTTATTACATTTATTAAATATTTAATATTAAATGGAACCAAAACTTGATTAAAATGATAAGAAACTAAACTTAAATTCGCCAATATATTATCCCAATCTTCGATGGAAATTCTCGGACAATCAATTTGCCAAGCCTTTTGTGCCGGAGAACGTGCATTATTAAATCGTGCAGAGCCGAAAAGGCCTCCTCATGCTGCTGCCACCTCCACATTTTTTCGTCGTGCCACTCTGTGGCCTCCTCATGCTTCTGCTACCTCCACAATCTCTCATTGTCATGCTACCCTGTGGCCTCCTCATGCTGCTGACACCTCCACAACCTATCGTCATCATGCCACTCTGTGGCCTCTTCATGCTGCTGACACCTCCACAATCTCTCATTGTCATGCTACTCTGTGGCCTCCTCATGCTGCTGCCACCTCCACAATCTCTCGTCGTCTTGCCACTCTGTGGCCTACTGATGCTGCTGACACCTCCAGAATCTGTCATTGGGCCACTCTGCGGTCTCCTCATGTTGCTTCCACCTCACCACAATGTCATAGGTCCACTTTGTGGACTTCTCATGCTGTTCCCATTCTCCCCACTTCATGACTGGTCCACTATTTTGGCTTTCGGCCTGACTTACATAATCATTTATTTGACCTTTCTTCTGATCTGTCAGAAGGAAGGAAAAATGAGACGCACAACAGATTCTGTCTGTGTAGCAGCTGTAAGGCCTGTATGGTCCCATCAGAATTGGCTTATGATTTGGTAGCCAAAAGCAGGAGTGGGTACAAAACACAGAAGAAATGCAAATATTCCATTCACGTGTCATCTCAGTTTTTTTGGCATTAGTAATAGTGATGTATTATTGAGCAAATGCTAACCGAGTGAGGGCGTATGCTTCACAGACAGGATCCGTTTTGAGTGGGTTATTGTTCTGATGGATAAGAGGAAGGGCAAAATAATCAGTGATGTCAACACAAACTTCCTGCTGACACCCTCTCCACTCTGTCTGGGGGGCTCTACTTGTATAAGCGTTTAATAGAACAGGTTCTGTAGACATCTATGTGGAATCAGCTGACGACGGTGTAAAAGGAGTGTGCTTCTTCTTGGCACCAACATCGACCTATAAGGCTGAGTTCATACTTGAGTTATTTGGTCAGTTTTGGCCCTGTGACTGCCCAAATAAGTGAAGTGTGCAGTGATTCTAAGTGTGACGCCTGTCACCTGCATGTCATATGTAGAGATGTCCCGAACTATTCGCCGGCGAACAGTTCCCAGCGAACATCGCTTGTTCGCATTCGCCGCGGCGGGCGAACATATGCAATGTTTGGTCCGCCCCCACTATAAGTCATCATTGAGAAAACTTTGACCCTGTACCTCACAGTCAGCAGACACATTCCAGCCAATCAGCATATCCTCCCGCCCAGACCCTCCCACCTCCTATCAAAAAGCAAGGACAGCATCCATCTTAGATTTATTCTGAAGCTGCAGTGTTAGTTAGAGCAGGGAGAGTGCTGCTGATGAATTAATAAGGAGATCGTTAGCTAGGCCAGTGTTCTGTGTCCACTCCAGTCCTCAAAGACTCATCTGCTGTAAGGACAGCGTCCTGACAGCACCCCAAAAAGCTCTTTTTAGGGCTGGTACATCAGTCTGCATTTTTTTATATATATATATATATATATATATATATATATATATATATTGCAGTTGCCTGCCCGTGTGTGAGAGGCCACAGGCCCACTCATATCGGGTGGCACAGTACCTTGCAGATAAAAAAGTCATTACATTTTTTTTTCTTTAATATAATTGCATTTGCCTGCCAGTGAGTGTCAGGCCCACAGACTGTACTGTGCCCACTGCCCACCACTGATATCGGGTGGCACAGTACCTTGCAGATAAAAAAGTTATTTATTTTTTTCTCTGTAATATAATTGCAGTTGCCTGCCAGTGAGTGTCAGGCCCACAGACTGTACTGTGCCCACTGCCCACCACTCATATCGGGTGGCACAGTACCTTGCATGCATAGTACCACAAATCTAAAATAAAATGACAGGCAGAGGCAGGCCACCCCGCAGGGGCCGTCGTGGTCGCGGTGCTGTGATTTCCTTTGGCCCTAGAATAATGCCCAGTGTTCAGAGGCCACGTACCATGAACTCGAAAAAGTTCTGAGGACATAGTTGACTGGCTTACACAGGACACCCAATCTTCTACAGCTTCCGCTCGGAACCTTGATGCACCATCCTCCTCCAGCTCAGCTTCGGGCACCTCTCAAGTTACCACTCGCCCGCCCGCTTCTACCACCAACACTAGCACCACAGCCGCTTCACTTGATCTGTCAGAGGAGTTATTTACACATCAGTTGGAAGAAATGAGTGATGCGCAAACATTATTGCCAGAGGATGTAGATAACAGGGATATGTCTCAGTCAGGCAGCATTACACACATGGACGTACGGTGTGATGATGATGATGTTGTACCCGTTGCTGCTTCCTTTGCTGAGTTGTCAGATACAAGTGAAGCAGTTGATGATGATGATGTGTCCGTGGATGTCACGTGGGTGCCCGCTCGAAGAGAAGAAGAACAGGGGGAAAGTTCAGATGGGGAGACAGAGAGGAGAAGGAGACGAGTTGGAAGCAGGGGGAGGTCGTCGCAAGGAGCTAGTGGCACAGTCAGACAGCAAGTATCGGCACCCGGGGTCATCCAGACAGCACGCCAATCAACGCATGCTGTTGCCACCTCCAGAATGCCGTCATTGTAAAGCTCAGCAGTGTGGCATTTTTTTTGGTGTGTCTGCCTCTGATAACAGTGATGCCATTTGCAACCTGTGCCAAAAGAAACTGAGTCGTGGGAAGTCCAACACCCAGGTACAACTGCTTTGCGAAGGCACATGATCTCACATCACAAACTCCTATGGGATCAACACATGATGAGTACAAGCAGCACACAAACTCAAAGCCACCATCCTCCTCCTGGTCCAGCATCTTCAGCCACGTCAACCACTGCTGTCCTCCTTGCCCCCTCTCAACCACCCGCCACTCCGCCACTCAACTTCAGCAGTTCCTGCTCATCTGCCCACAGTCAGATGTCTGTCAAGGAAATGTTTAAGCGTAAGAAGCCAATGTCACAGAGTCACCCTCTTGCCCGGCGACTGACAGCTGGCTTGTCGGAACTGTTATCCCGCCAGCTTTTACCATACAAGCTGGTGGAGTCTGAGGCCTTCAAAAAATTTGTAGCTTTTGGGACACCGCAGTGGAAGGTACCCGGCCAAAATTTCTTTTCACAAAAGGCATTCCCCAATCTGTACTCTATTGTGGAAAAGGAAGTCATGGCATGTCTGGCACATAGTGTTGAAGCAAGGGTCCATCTGACCACTGATACCTGGTCTGCAAAGCACGGTCAGGGCAGGTATATCACGTACACTGCGCATTGGGTAAACCTGCTGACGGCTGCCAAGCATGGAATGCGTGGCTCTGCAGAGGAGTTGGTGACACCACCACGACTTGCAGGCAGGCCTGCTGCCACCTCCTCTACTCCTCCTACTCCATCCTCTTCGCTAACCTCCTCGGCTGAGTCCTCTTCTGCGGCTGTGTCTTGCTCCACATCAACTGCACCCCCCCCAGCTCCCCAGGGGGTATTCCACATCCCGGAAACTACAGTGTCACACCGTCTTGGGGTTGACTTGCCTGAAAGCAAAGAGTTACATCGGACCAGCACTCCTGTCCGCCCTGAACGCACAGGTAGATCAGTGGCTGAACCCGTACCAACTGGAGATCGGCAAAGTGCTGTGTGACAACGGAAGCAATTTTTTGGCGGCATTGAATTTGGGCAAGTTGACACATGTGCCGTGCATTGCACATGTGTTGAATCTGATCGTACAACGCTTTGTGCATAAGTACTTACGCTTACAGGACGTCCTCAAGCAGGTCAGAAAGGTTTGTGGCCATTTCAGGCGTTCCTACACGGCCATGGCACACTTTTCCGATATTCAGCGGCGAAACAACATGCCAGTGAGGCGCTTGATTTGCGACAGCCAGACACGTTGGAATTCAACACTCCTAATGTTCGATCGCCTGCTCCAACAAGAAAAAGCCGTCAACGAGTATTTGTATGAACGGCGTGCTAGGACAGCCTCTGCAGAGCTGGGTATTATTTTGCCACATTACTGGACGCTCATGCGCATTGCCTGTAGGCTCATGCGTCCTTTTGAGGAGGTGACAAACCTAGTCAGTCGCACCGAAGGCACCATCATCCCATTTGTTTTCCTTCTGGAGCGTGCCCTGCGAAGAGTGCTGGATCAGGCCGTAGATGAGCGTGAAGAGGAAGAGGAAGAGTTGTGGTCACCATCACCACCAGAAACAGCCTTATCATCATCGCTTGCTGGATCTGCGGCAACGCTGGAAGAGGAGTCTGAGGAAGAGGAGTCAGAGGAGGAATGTGGCTTTAAAGAGGAGGAGGAAGACCAACCACAGCAGGCATCCCAGGGTGCTCGTTGTCACCGTTGTACCCGTGGTGTTGTACGTGGCTGGGGGGAAAAACAGACCTTCAATGAGATCAGTGAGGATGAGGAACAGGACATGAGTAGCTCGGCATCCAACCTTGTGCAAATGGGGTCTTTCATGCTGTCATGCCTGTTGAGGGACCCTCATATAAAAAAGCTGAAGGAGAACGACCTGTACTGGGTGGCCACGCTACTAGACCCCCGGTATAAACAGAAAGTGGCTGAAATGTTACCGAATTACTAGAAGTCGGAAAGGATGCAGCAGTTCCAAAACAAGTTAAAAAGTATGCTTTACACAGCGTATAAGGGTGATGTCACAGCACACAGGAATCTAACAGGGGAAGAGGTGAAAGTAATCCTCCTCCTACCACGACCACGCCGGCAAGAACAGGACGCTTTACAGACGTGTTGTTGATGGAGGACATGCAGAGCTTTTTAAGTCCTACGCATTGCCACAGCCCTTCGGGGTCCACCCTCAGAGAACGACTCGACCGACAGGTAGCAGACTACCTCGCCTTAACTAGAGATATCGACACTCTGAGGAGCGATGAACCCCTTGACTACTGGGTGTGCAGGCTTGACCTGTGGCCTGAGCTATCCCAATTTGCGATAGAACTTCTGGCCTGCCCCGCTTCAAGTGTCCTGTCAGAAAGGACCTTCAGTTCAGCAGGAGGTATTGTCACTGAGAAGAGAAGTCGCCTAGGTCAAAAAAGTCTAGATTACCTCACCTTTATTAAGATGAATGAGGCATGGATCCCGAAGGGACTGACAGTGGGGGATGCATTTGACTAAAAAAGGCCTGATGAGATGCTTCGGGCTAAAAATAGTCCACACGCTGCTGTATTTAATCTCTGCATGCCGGATGACTTGCGTGACTTCTTCGCCACCAACTAGGGTTCAAGCCGCAATGTTTTAGTGCACTTTCTGCCTGGAAAACATCAACTTTTCCGGCCGCTGCTACAGCAGCGGCTGCAACAATACCTAATTTTTCAGGCATGTGTACATGCCTAATTTTTCTGGCCTATGGTGCTGCACTGTGGCTGCAAAAACAAAACAAAAAAAAGGCACATACATGTGTCAATTCCCCTTCATGATCGTTACCTTGTTGTGGTGAAGGGGCTTGCATATCACAATGAAGCGACCACCTCTATGAGTGTGTTGGCAATGTTGGCACACCCCAGATGATAAGGTCGTTGCTTCATTGTGAACAGACAAAAATTATCGGCTGGATAATTTTGCATAGAAAAAACATCAAATTTTCTTTGTTATCATCTAAGGTGATCATTAAAGCCTACTAGGCCAACAATGGGCCCACACTGCAGAATCATTGTTTTCTGGGTCACTTAACTGTCACTGAACTACCTCAGCATGACCATAGGCTTTGAAAAACCGCCATCGCCTGCAATCTCCCAAACGTGCGCACGATCACTACACCAAGATTGACGCATAGAGGAATAAAATTTATGTCATGAGTGTGTCAACTATTGACAACTCTTTGCAGTTGTCTGAAATCTATTCGATTCAATTCCCCTTATAGGGGACGTAACAGGGATTAAATTGATAGGAATAGTACTACTTAACACACCACTCATATAGGGTGGCACAGTACATTGCACGGCGCACGAGCAGTGCCCCAAATTGGAAGTAAGAGGACCGACCAAGCATCTTTTTCCATCTCCCGGTTCCTAAAATCTATTCCATACACCGGCCTCTGATAGGGTACAAAACAGAGATTAAACTGGTAAGAACAGATTTTTTTAATAAAAAAAAAAAGAGGACAGCTTCTGCGGAGCTGGGTATTTTTTGGCCACTGAACACTCATGCACAATGGCTGTAGGCTCATGCGTCCTTTTGCGGAGGTGACAAACCTGGTCAGTCAAACCCAAGGCAACATAATCAACCTCATCCCATATGCGTTTTTTCTGGAGCGTGCCCTGCGAAGAGTGCTGGATCAGACCGTAGATGAGCATGAAGAGGAAGAGTTGTGGTCACCATCACCACCAGAAGCAGCCTTGTCATCGTCGATTGCTGGACCTGCGGCAACGCAGAGAGAGGAGTCTAAAGAAGAGGAGTCAGAGGAGGAAGGTGGCTTTGAGGAGGTGGAAGACCAACCACAGCAGGCGTCCCAGTGTGCTTGTTGTCACCTTTCAGGGACCCTTGGTGTTGTACGTGGCTGGGTGGAGGAAGAGACCTTCAATGACGTCAGTGAGGACAAGGAACGGGACATGGCTAGCTTGGTATCCAACCTTGTGCAAATGGGGAGTTTGCGGTTGTGCAAATGGACTGTTTGCGGTTGTTTGCGGTGCGTTAAACGGGGAGTTTGGTCTGTCACTGTGAAGCGGGCGTAACCCTTACATTACCTGATCGATACAACATCATACCTGATCGTATACACACACTGGATGTTTTAAAGCACGTTATTCCAAACAATTTACGAATGTTAGGTGATTTATGCCCTTTATGGATTAAAACCCGACTCTGCGTCAACTACGTAATTTTCCATGGGAGTTTTGCCATGGATCCCCATCCGGCATGCCACAGTCCAGGTGTTAGTCCCTTGAAACAACTTTTCCATCACTATTGTGGCCAGAAAGAGTCCCTGTGGGTTTTAAAATTTGCCTGCCGATTGAAGTCTATGGCGGTTCGCCCATTCGGCGAATGGAAAAATTTTATGTTTGCGACATCTCTAGTCATATGGACTCACAGTATTATTTCACTACCAAAGCAGACTCTTTATGCGTGTTACTGCAAGGCACAGTGTTCTACACCCCTATAAAGGCCCTCTGCAGCCAGGAAATAGCCGTTTTTTTACATAATTTGCCGCAAATAAATTCGGATCGAACCAAATTTTTCCCCAAAAAATTGGCGAATCGGCAAATCGAATTATTGAAAAATTTGCTCATCTCTAGTGAGGATATGACACATTTCCTGATCACTATAATGTCAATGTAAAATCTATTCCTGTTGATTAGTAATAAATATGAGGCTAAAACATAAAAAAGAACAATGGACAAGGTAAGACATTCATAAGTGATCATTTTGCAACAGCAAATTCAGTAGTCTGCACATTACAATACAGTATACCATGCATGTCCTGCAAAAGTAGAAGTAAAAGAATGCTGATTTAAATCTTTCCGCAGAACATGTCCAATAAAGGTACAACACAGCGGTGGATAAAGAATACTGACATTTAAAGTGAAACATTTGCTCTCAAAGTAGCCAACCAACATGGATATTGAACATTTTAAAGTGAACAAATTGTGGGCCAGAGGTCTCTCTTATGTTTTGCAGTAAAGCCAACTTTCATTGATACTACCTAGGTGTCAGACCCTTTTAGCAGCCATTTATAAAAAAGGCTTGTGATGTGTGATTGATGACTTAAATACTTCATCAATCAATGCTTTAGCCAATGTGTTGCTCAGTGATTGGTGGAAAATGCAAGCAATCCATCTTATACTATAGTCTGATCTCTATTCTTTTCAGGTATTGCTAATTTCAGTTTCTGTACAGAAACTGTCACTGGAGGGCATGTCCTAAAAGTGCATGTATAGAGTAATCTAATAAAAGGTCTAAACTACTAAATAATGGCTGACCAGACCTATATTCATTTTTGTGCTATTTTTGAATTACTGTACTATAATTTATAGTAATCCATAACACATGCAACTTTTTTTTACTGTTGTTTTAAGTGTATTCACTGATTATTTTTATTGCTTAATCTGAATGTTGCTTTAAAATATTAATAATAGAGTTTTAGTGTATACTGTAATATAAAACAAATAATTATGGGCTTTCTAGATCTTTTATGGCATATCAATATAATACAGTATGTTATACAAATCTCACGGAGAAGAGGCTGTGCATATGCAGTCACTCTTTGTTAACATGAAAAACAATAAACTTTTTTTTTACAAAATTATTTTATAAACTGCTGCCGAGACCTTTATCAACATTTCTAGTAATCTGGTCAAGGGGCTCAGACAACCACTGTTCTGGCACTGTATCATGGCTTTGTGGCTTTGTATGGAAGCAACAACACACATGTGTACAGAGCATTATTTAAGTATTACAATAACAACTCAATACTAGAGGAAGGGCCTAATAGGATGTCAGTCTTACACTGGCATATAATACACTGCAGATAATCAGTAAAACTATGAAAAAAAAAAGTGTTAAAAAGTGTTTATAAAAATAACACTAAACACAATTTCCCTTACAAGATGCTTTTATAAAAATAAAATAAAAATACTACAAAATTTGTATAGTGGCATCTGTAACAACCCGGAATATAACATGATCACTTTAGTTATCCTGCACAGCGAATGCCTCCAGCCAGTGGTACATATGGAATCTTCCATACTCACCTGTTCCCTGCCTCCCCATTCTAGCTCTATGGCTCCAGTGCTTTCTTCACTGGACTTCTGGTTAGTGTTGAGCGCGAAAATTCGAATTGCGAATTTTAATTGCAAATATCCACACTTCGAGAATTTGCGAATATTTCGAATATAGTGCTATATATTCTTTTTTCGAATATTCGTCATTTTTTCCATCAGAACACATGATTCCTCCCTGCTTCTTGCTTGTGGGCCAAAGAGTCATTGGCCCACAAGCAACTTAAGCAGGAAGGAATCGTGACTTCAGATGGAAAAAAATTACGAATATTCTAAAAAACTAATATATAGCACTATATTCAATATAGTGTTATATATTAGTTTTTTAGAATATTCGTCATTTTTCTCCATCAGAAGTCATGATTCTTCCCTCCTTAAGTTGCTTGACAAGCAACTTAAGCGGGGAGGAATCATAACTTCATATGGAAAAAAATTATGAAAATTCTAAACAACAAATATATAGCACTATATTCTATAGCGCTATATATTTGTTTTTTGACCCACGCCTGTATTGATTGCGTAATATTTGCATATTACATGATCATTACCTTGCCGATTTTCGAGTTAAAAAAAAAAGAATGTAGAATATAACGAATATTTGAATTAGCAAATATTCAACAAATATTTTACAAAATATTCGCAAAATATTGCGAATTCGAATATGACCCCTGCTGCTCATCAGTAGAGATGTCCCGAATAGAGTTGAGCGAACACCTGGATGTTCGGGTTCGAGAAGTTCGGCCGAACTTCCCGGAAATGTTCGGGTTCGTGATCCGAACCCGAACCGAACTTCGTCCCGAACTCGAACCCCATTGAAGTCAATGGGGACCCGAACTTTTGGGCACTAAAAAGGCTGTAAAACAGCCCAGGAAAGAGCTAGAGGGCTGCAAAAGGCAGCAACATGTAGGTAAATCCCCTGCAAACAAATGTGGATAGGGAAATGAATTAAAATAAAAATTAAAAAAATAAAAATGACCCAATATCAATTGGACAGAGGTCCCATAGCAGAGAATCTGGCTTCATGTCAGCAGAGAATCAGTCTCTTCATGCCACAGCAAAGAATCTGGCTTCATGTCAGCAGAGAATCAGTCTCTTCATGCCATAGCAGAGAATCAGGCTTCACGTCACCCACCACTGGAACAGGCCACTGTCACACATTTAGGCCCAGGCACCCAGGCAGAGGAGAGAGGTCCCGTAACAGAGAATCTGGCCTTATGTCAGCGCAGAATCTGTCTTCATGTCATAGCAGAGAATCAGGCTTCACGTCGCCCACCACTGGAACAGGCCACTGTCACACATTTAGGCCCAGGCACCCAGGCAGAGGAGAGAGGTCCCGTAACAGAGAATCTGGCCTTATGTCAG
The DNA here is from genome assembly GCF_905171765.1 of Bufo bufo. Taxonomy (NCBI): domain Eukaryota; kingdom Metazoa; phylum Chordata; class Amphibia; order Anura; family Bufonidae; genus Bufo; species Bufo bufo. The sequence continues at coordinate 432,278,288 of NC_053393.1, forward strand.
CGCAGAATCTGTCTTCATGTCATAGCAGAGAATCAGGCTTCACGTCACCCACCACTGGAACAGGCCACTGTCACACATTTAGGCCCAGGCACCCAGGCAGAGGAGAGAGGTCCCGTGACAGAGAATCTGGCCTTATGTCAGCGCAGAATCTGTCTTCATGTCATAGCAGAGAATCAGGCTTCACGTCACCCACCACTGGAACAGGCCACTGTCACACATTTAGGCCCAGGCACCCAGGCAGAGGAGAGAGGTCCCGTAACAGAGAATCTGGCCTTATGTCAGCGCAGAATCTGTCTTCATGTCATAGCAGAGAATCAGGCTTCACGTCACCCACCACTGGAACAGGCCACTGTCACACATTTAGGCCCAGGCACCCAGGCAGAGGAGAGAGGTCCTGTAACAGAGAATCTGGCCTTATGTCAGCGCAGAATCTGTCTTCATGTCATAGCAGAGAATCAGGCTTCACGTCACCCACCACTGGAACAGGCCACTGTCACACATTTAGGCCCAGGCACCCAGGCAGAGGAGAGAGGTCCCGTAACAGATAATCTGGCCTTATGTCAGCGCAGAATCTGTCTTCATGTCATAGCAGAGAATCAGGCTTCACGTCACCCACCACTCGAACAGGCCACTGTCACACATTTAGGCCCAGGCACCCAGGCAGAGGAGAGAGGTCCCGTAACAGAGAATCTGGCCTTATGTTAGCGCAGAATCTGTCTTCATGTCATAGCAGAGAATCAGGCTTCACGTCACCCACCACTGGAACAGGCCACTGTCACACATTTAGGCCCAGGCACCCAGGCAGAGGAGAGAGGTCCCGTAACAGAGAATCTGGCCTTATGTCAGCACAGAATCTGTCTTCATGTCATAGCAGAGAATCAGGCTTCACGTCACCCACCACTGGAACAGGCCACTGTCACACATTTAGGCCCAGGCACCCAGGCAGAGGAGAGAGGTCCCGTAACAGAGAATCTGGCCTTATGTCAGCGCAGAATCTGTCTTCATGTCATAGCAGAGAATCAGGCTTCACGTCACCCACCACTGGAACAGGCCACTGTCACACATTTAGGCCCAGGCACCCAGACAGAGGAGAGGTTCATTCAACTTTGGGTTGCCCCGCAATATAATGGTAAAATGAAATTAAAAATAGTATTGAATGAGGAAGTGCCCTGGAGTAGAATAATATATTGTTAAGGGGAGGTAGTTAATATCTAATGTGCACAAGGGATGGACAGGTCCTGTGGGATCCATGCCTGGTTCATTTTTATGAACGTCAGCTTGTCCACATTGGCTGTAGACAGGCGGCTGCGTTTGTCTGTAATGACGCCCCCTGCCGTGCTGAATACACGTTCAGACAAAACGCTGGCCGCCGGGCAGGCCAGCACCTCCAAGGCATAAAAGGCTAGCTCTGGCCACGTGGACAATTTGGAGACCCAGAAGTTGAATGGGGCCGAACCATCAGTCAGTACGTGGAGGGGTGTGCACAGGTACTGTTCCACCATGTTAGTGAAATGTTGCCTCCTGCTAACACGTTCCGTATCAGGTGGTGGTGCAGTTAGCTGTGGCGTGGTGACAAAACCTTTCCACATCTCTGCCATGCTAACCCTGCCCTCAGAGGAGCTGGCCGTGACACAGCTGCGTTGGCGACCTCTTGCTCCTCCTCTGCCTTCGCCTTGGGCTTCCACTAGTTCCCCTGTGACATTTGGGAATGCTCTCAGTAGCGCGTCTACCAACGTGCGCTTGTACTCGCGCATCTTCCTATCACGCTCCAGTGTAGGAAGTAAGGTGGGCACATTGTCTTTGTACCGGGGATCCAGCAGGGTGGCAACCCAGTAGTCCGCACACGTTAAAATGTGGGCAACTCTGCTGTCGTTGCGCAGGCACTGCAGCATGTAGTCGCTCATGTGTGCCAGGCTGCCCAGAGGTATGGACAAGCTGTCCTCTGTGGGAGGCGTATCGTCATCGTCCTGAGTTTCCCCCCAGCCACGCACCAGTGATGGGCCCGAGCTGCTTTGGGTGCCACCCCACTGTGAACATGCTTCATCCTCATCCTCCTCCACCTCCTCCTCATCCTCGTCCTCCTCGTCCTCCAGTAGTGGGCCCTGTCTGGCCACATTTGTACCTGGCCTCTGGTGTTGCAAAAAACCTCCCTCTGAGTCACTTCGAAGAGACTGGCCTGAAAGTGCTAAAAATGACCCCTCTTCCTCCTCTTCCTCCTGGGCCACCTCCTCTTCCATCATCGCCCTAAGTGTTTTCTCAAGGAGACATAGAAGTGGTATTGTAACGCTGATAACGGCGTCATCGCCACTGGCTATGTTGGTGGAGTACTCGAAACAACGCAACAGGGCACACAGGTCTCGCATGGAGGCCCAGTCATTGGTGGTGAAGTGTGTCTGATCCGCAGTGCGACTGACCCGTGCATGCTGCAGCTAAAACTCCGCTATGGCCTGCTGCTGCTCGCACAGTCTGTCCAGCATATGCAAGGTGGAGTTCCACCTGGTGGGCACGTCGCATATGAGGCGGTGAGCGAGAAGGCCGAAGTTACGCTGTAGCGCAGACAGGCGAGCAGCGGCAGGGTGTGAACGCCGGAAGCGCGAACAGACGGCCCGCACTTTATGCAGCAGCTCTGACATGTCGGGGTAGTTGCGAATGAACTTCTGCACCACCAAATTCAGCACATGCGCCAGGCAAGGGATGTGCGTCAAACCGGCTAGTCCCAGAGCTGCAACGAGATATCGCCCATTATCGCACACCACCAGGCCGGGCTTGAGGCTCACCGGCAGCAACCACTCGTCGGTCTGTTGTTCTATACCCCACCATAACTCCTGTGCGGTGTGGGGCCTGTCCCCCAAACATATGAGTTTCAGAATGGCCTGCTGACGTTTACCCCGGGCTGTGCTGAAGTTGGTGGTGAAGGTGTGTGGCTGACTGGATGAGCAGGTGGAAGAAGAGGAGGAGGAAGCTGAGTAGGAGGGGGAGGAGACAGGAGGCAAAGAATGTTGCCCTGCGATCCTTGGCGGCGGAAGGACGTGCGCCAAACAGCTCTCCGCCTGGGGCCCAGCCGCCACTACATTTACCCAGTGTGCAGTTAGGGAGATATAGCGTCCGTGGCCGTGCTTACTACGTATCTGTGGTTAGGTGGACCTTGCCACAGATGGCGTTGCGCAGTGCACACTTGATTTTATCGGACACTTGTTTGTGCAGGGAAGGCACGGCTCTCTTGGAGAAGTAGTGGCGGCTGGGAACAACATACTGTGGGACAGCAAGTGACATGAGCTGTTTGACTCTGTCTGTGTCCACCAGCCTAAATGACAGCATTTCATAGGCCAGTAGTTTAGAAATGCTGGCATTCAGGGCCAGGGATCGAGGGTGGCTAGGTGGGAATTTACGCTTTCTCTCAAATGTTTGTGAGATGGAGAGCTGAACGCTGCCGTGTGACATGGTTGAGATGCTTGGTGACGCAGGTGGTGGTGTTGGTGGTACATCCCATGTTTGCTGGGCAGCATGTGCCAACGTTCCTCCAGAGGCAGAGGAAGAGGCCGAGGCGGCGGCAGCAGCAGCAGAAGAGGCAGAGGCGGCGGCAGCAGCAGAAGAGGCCGAGGCGGCAGCAGCAGAAGAGGTAGCAGGGGGAGCCTGAGTGACTTCCTTGTTTTTAAGGTGTTTACTCCACTGCAGTTCATGCTTTGCATGCAGGTGCCTGGTCATGCAGGTTGTGCTAAGGTTCAGAACGTTAATGCCTCGCTTCAGGCTCTGATGGCACAGCGTGCAAACCACTCGGGTCTTGTCGTCAGCACATTGTTTGAAGAAGTGCCATGCCAGGGAACTCCTTGAAGCTGCCTTTGGGGTGCTCGGTCCCAGATGGCGGCGGTCAGTAGCAGGCGGAGTCTCTTGGCGGCGGGTGTTCTGATTTTGCCCACTGCTCCCTCTAGGACCTCATCGTCCCCTGCATCGTCTTCCACCCAGTCTTGATCCCTGACCTCCTGTTCAGTCTGCACACTGCAGAAAGACGCATGGGGGTGATGTGACAGACCGATGGGCTTGGTTTTCACGCGCCATCTGTGCGCTTTCTGCAGAAGACTGGGTGGGAGATAATGTGAACGTGCTGGATCCACTGTCGGCCACCCAATTGACTAATGCCTGTACCTGCTCAGGCCTTACCATCCTTAGAACGGCATTGGGCCCCCCCAAATATCGCTGTAAATTCTGCTGGCTACTGGGACCTGAGGTAGTTGGTTCACTAGGACGTGTGGCTGTGGCAGAACGGCCACGTCCTCTCCCAGCACCAGAGGGTCCACTAACACTACCACGACCATGTCCACGTCCGCGTCCCTTATTAGATGTTTTCCTCATTGTTCCCGTTCACCACAATTTTGAGAATGGCAAATTTGGGAATGGTTTTTCAACCCAGAACAAAAAGTGTGCTTTTACGGTCGCTTCAAATAACTTGACCAGCTAAAACAGTACAGATTTGGTTGAATAGAAATGTGAGGCCTGTTTTTTTTTTGCGCTGTGTGACAGGTATAGGTTTAATCACAGAATTAGACTTCTATCTGCACGGTAGCGTGTGTCTTAGGTTTTTCTGAATGTCAATATCAGCACCTTCAATGTAAGATATCCTTTTTGGGATAGATTTCAAGTAGGCCTCAAATACCAGAAACTAGTTATTTTGAGAATGGCAAATTTGGGAATAGTTTTTCAACCCAGAAAAAAAAATGTGGTTTTACAGTCACTACAAATAACTTGACCAGCTAAAACAGTACAGATTTGGTTGAATAGAAATGTGAGGCCTGTTTTTTTTTGCGCTGTGTGACAGGTATAGGTTTAATCACAGAATTAGACTTCTATCTGCACGGTAGCGTGTGTCTTAGGTTTTTCTGAATGACACTATCAGCACCTTCAATGTAAGATATCCTTTTTGGGATAGATTTCAAGTAGGCCTCAAATACCAGAAACTAGTTATTTTGAGAATGGCAAATTTGGGAATAGTTTTTCAACCCAGAAAAAAAAATGTGCTTTTACGGTCACTACAAATAACTTGACCAGCTAAAACAGTACAGATTTGGTTGAATAGAAATGTGAGGCCTGTTTTTTTTTTCGCTGTGTGACAGGTATAGGTTTAACCTCCTCAGGACCGCCGTACGCAGGATTGCGTCTTTGCGGCGGTCCTGTTGTTCTGGGTGGATGCGCCGGTGCGTCCTCTCGCGAGACGCGAGATTTCGTGCATTGCCAGCTCGCGCATGCGCATCGCGGGCCGGCAAAAGTTAAAGAAGTATTTCGTCACCAGCCTGCCAGCCACGATCATTGGCTGGCAGGCTGGCGATTTTCAAAAAATCAAATCAGAAGCCAGATAACAGATCATATTAGTAAATATGATCTGTTATATGGCTTCTCTGCTTCTCTGCTGGTCCTTTTCGTCGGTTGGATCCAGCAGAGGAGCAGACTTCACTGTGAGTACCCACCAACACTACACCTTAGCCCCAGATCACCCTCCATCACCCCCATCACCCGAATTAACCCCTTGATCGCCCCCTGTCAATCACTTAGTGAAAGACAAAAAGTGATCAGTGTAAACTGTCACTTTTTTTTTTTCACTAGTATTGGCTGTTAGGTTTTAGGGATAGTTTAGGCCCCTTGGTTAGGTAGTTAGCGTCAGTTAGCGCCCAGCCCACCGCACCGCAGTCACTTTTATTCGCTGATTAGCGTATCGCTAATCAGCATTTGTACTTTTATAGTATCTGTAAGTGATCAAAACTGATCACGGTCAGATCTATAATAGTATTAGTGTCACTTTAGTTCGCCCTCCACCCAAAACGCAGTGTTTGCCCGATCAGGCCTGATCGGTCGCCCACACGTGCGTTCACCCACGCTCGCCCCACCGCAGTGACAAAAAAAATGTTGTTTTTTGATCACTGCACATTCACTTTACACGCACTGCGGCGATAAAAAAATCTGTTTTGATATTTTTTATCAACTGCAGCAGCCTCCGGTACTTCGCTAGCCTCCCCTTTGTAAGACAGGTTTGCTTTTTTTCTTGGGTAGTCTCAGGGAATACCCCTAAATTTAGTAGTCCAAATGGCAAACAGGGGGTATTCTTCTGAAGAGGCCTACAGGATTCTGACCCAGTCGGATGAGGAGTGGGAACCCTCATCTGACGAATCTAGCGGGTCAGAATATGAACCTGTGGAAAGCAGTGGCTCTCTGACCCAAAGTTCGGACGAGGAGGTGGAGGTCCCTGGCAGCACCAGGCGTACCCGGCCCCGTGTCGCTAGACCACAGGTTACGCAGGATCCGTTTCAAGAGCAGCAGAGTGGGGCTGTCGCTGCCGGATCACGTGGTGAGGCATACACCAGCAGCGCAGCCCTTCCTGGACCTAGTACCAGCACTGCCGTACAACATGGTGACGTGGCGAGCACCAGAAGGGCAGTTGAAGCTGGTACGGTGGCACGTGCACTAGTTACCCCGTCGCAGCCACGCGCAGACAGGCCCGTAGAGCCCCTAGAATCCCTGAGGTGCTGGCAAACCCTGATTGGCAGTCACCAACTTCAGCCGCACCATTAGTTCCCCCTTTCACCGCCCAGTCTGGAGTTCGGGTTGAGACGGCTCAAATCGGTTCGGCCCTGGGATTTTTTGAGCTGTTCTTGACTGCGGAACTCTTGGACTTAGTCGTGGCAGAAACAAATCGGTATGCCACACAATTTATATCCGCCAACCCGGGAAGCTCTTATGCCCAGTCTTTCCGGCGGAAACCAGTCCAAGTTTCCGAACTTAAATTTTTTTTGGGCCTTCTCCTCAACATGGGTCTAACTAAAAAGCATGAATTGCGGTCATATTGGTCCACGAACCCAATTCATCACATGCCCATGTTCTCTGCTGCTATGTCCAGGACACGATTTGAGACCATCCTACGTTTTCTGCATTTTAGCGACAACACCCCCTCCCGTCCCAGAGGCCACCCAGCTTTTGACCGGCTCCACAAAATTCGGCCCCTCATAGACCATTTCAACCAGAAATTTGCAGATTTGTATACCCCCGAGCAAAACATCTGCGTAGACGAGTCCCTAATACATTTTACCGGGCGCCTTGGCTTCAAACAATACATCCCAAACAAGCGTGCCCGGTATGGGGTCAAATTGTATAAGCTCTGTGAAAGGGCCACAGGCTATACCCACAAATTTCGGATCTATGAGGGAAAAGATCAGACCCTGGAGCCGGTCGGTTGCCCAGACTACCTGGGGAGCAGTGGGAAGACAGTCTGGGACTTGGTGTCACCCTTATTCGGCAAGGGGTACCATCTTTATGTGGACAATTTCTACACAAGTGTGGCCCTCTTTAGGCATTTGTTTCTAGAACGGATTTGCGCCTGTGGCACCGCGCAAACTAGTCGCGTGAGCTTCCCCCAACGGCTTGTAACCACCCGTCTTGTAAGGGGGAGAGGGCTGCCTTGTGTAATGAAGAACTGCTCGCGGTGAAATGGAGAGACAAGCGTGACGTTTACATGCTCTCCTCCATTCACGCAGACACGACAATCCAAATTGAAAGGGCAACCCGTGTCATTGAAAAGCCCCTCTCAGTCCACGACTATAATGCGCTCATGGGAGGGGTGGACTTCAATGACCAGATGTTGGCTCCCTATTTAGTTTTCCGCAGAACCAGACGCTGATATAAGAAGGTGTCTGTATATTTAATTCAATTGGCTGCATATAATAGTTTTGTTCTCTACAGTAAGGCTGGGAGAACAGGATCCTTCCTCAAATTCCAGGAAGAGATCATCGAGAACCTCCTTTACCCAGGAGGTTCCGTGGCCCCATCCACCAGTGTAGTTAGCCGTCTACACGAGCGACATTTCCCCAGTGTCGTTGCTGGTACCTCAACCCAACCGCCACCCCGAAAATTTTTTTGTGTCTGTAGCAGGAGTGGAATAAGGCGTGACACCCGCTATTTCTGTCCTGACTGTCCTGACCACCCTGCCCTATGCTTTGGTGAGTGTTTCCGGAAGTACCACACACAGGTACACCTAACACAGGGCTATTAGGGCCCTTTTACTCACAGCTGCTGCAAACCTCTCCTTTCACCTGGGATAAAGTGCATAACGTACTTCGCCACATCTTTGGGCGATTTGCGCTTTGCACATTGTCCCATGGGGAAGGAGAGGTTTGTTCTATAAAGGTAAAAAAAAACTAAACAAAAAAAAAATTACCGGTAAGTAAAAAAGTTAAACGTTCAGTTAAAAAAGTTAAAAAAAAGTTTATATGTTCTGTTCAACAGTTAATAAATTTATTGCGTTGCGGCCTGGTTTTTTCTTTTTTTTTTTTTTTTTTTTTTACCTTTCAGGTGGACCAACCGATCGACTAGCTGCAGCACTGATGTGCATTCTGACAGAAGCATTGCGCTGCTGTCAGATTACACGCAAGTCGGTGTATGCGGCGCTGCAAGACGAGATTTCTCCTCTGCAGTAAAAGATACGTTTGCCGAGGCATATGAGCTGAGGAGGTGGCGGTGTTCATATACTTTGGCAAACACTTTGTATATAATATAAAAAAAATAAAAAATCCCGGCAATGATTTATTCATCCACATCGATTGATGTGAATGGAGAAATCGGGTTTGCCAGGGCATACGAGCTAAGTGGGTATGGATGTTGGGCGGAGCTCCTATGTCCTGGCAGACGCCTTTCCCCTCCTTTTTTTTTTTTGGCAGAGATTTTTTCATCCACATTGATCGATGCGAATGAAGAAATCTGTGCCGTTCATTTTTTTCTTTCAGCCCAGAGGCTGAACGGAAAAAAAAAATCTCATTACCCGTATGCTCAATATAAGGAGAATAGCAGAAACTCCTAATGCTGGGCATACATGTAATGATTGTGGAGACCCTCAAATGCCAGGGCAGTACAAACACCCCACAAATAACACCATTTTGGAAAGAAGACACCCCAAGGTATTTGCTAAGGGGCATATTGAGTCCATGAAAGATTGAAATTTTTGTCCCAAGTTAGCGGAAAGGGAGACTTTGTGAGAACAAAATCAAAAAAATCAATTTCCGCTAACTTGTGCCAAAATTTTTTTTTTTATATGAACTCGCCATGCCCCTCATTGAATACCTTGGGGTGTCTTCTTTCCAAAATGGGGTCACATGTGGGGTATTTATACTGCCCTGGCATTTTAGGGGCCCCAAAGCTTGAGAAGAAGTCTGGTATCCAAATGTCTAAAAATGCCCTCCTAAAAGGAATTTGGGCACCTTTGCCCACCTAGGCTGCAAAAAAGTGTCACACATCTGGTATCTCTGTATTCAGGAGAAGTTGAGGAATGTGTTTTGGGGTGTCTTTTTACATATACCCATGCTGGGTGAGATAAATATCTTGGTCAAATGCCAACTTTGTATAAAAAAAAGGGAAAAGTTGTCTTTTGCCAAGATATTTCTCTCACCCAGCATGGGTATATGTAAAATGACACAACAAAACACAATTCCCCACCTTCTCCTGAGTACGGAGATACCAGATGTGTGATACTTTTTTGCAGCCTAGGTGGGCAAAGGGGCCCACATTCCAAAGAGCACCTTTCGGATTTTACAGGTCATTTACCTACTTACCACACATTAGGGCCCCTGGAAAATGCCAGGGCAGTATAACTACCCCACAAGTGACCCCATTTTGGAAAGAAGACACCCCAAGGTATTCCGTGAGGGGCATGGCAAGTTCCTAGAATTTTTTATTTTTTGTCACACGTTAGTGGAAAATTATGATTTTTTTTTTTTTCATACAAAGTCTCATATTCCACTAACTTGTGACAAAAAATAAAAACTTCCATGAACTCACTATGCCCATCAGCGAATACCTTGGGGTCTCTTCTTTCCAAAATGGGGTCACTTGTGGGGTAGTTATACTGCCCTGGCATTCTAGGGGCCCAAATGTGTGGTAAGGAGTTTGAAATCAAATTCTGTAAAAAATGACCTGTGAAATCCTAAAGGTGCTCTTTGGAATATGGGCCCCTTTGCCCACCTAGGCTGCAAAAAAGTGTCACACATCTGGTATCTCAGTACTCAGGAGAAGGTGGGGAATGTGTTTTGGGGTGTCATTTTACATATACCCATGCTGGGTGAGAGAAATATCTTGGCAAAAGACAACTTTTCCCATTTTTTTATACAAAGTTGGCATTTGACCAAGATATTTATCTCACCCAGCATGGGTATATGTAAAAAGACACCCCAAAACACATTCCTCAACTTCTCCTGAATACAGAGATACCAGATGTGTGACACTTTTTTGCAGCCTAGGTGGGCAAAGGGGCCCATATTCCAAAGAGCACCTTTCGGATTTCACAGGTCATTTTTTACAGAATTTGATTTCAAACTCCTTACCACACATTTGGGCCCCTAGAATGCCAGGGCAGTATAACTACCCCACAAGTGACCCCATTTTGGAAAGAAGAGACCCCAAGGTATTCGCTGATGGGCATAGTGAGTTCATGGAAGTTTTTATTTTTTGTCACAAGTTAGTAGAATATGAGACTTTGTATGAAAAAAAAAAATAAAAAATCATCATTTTCCACTAACTTGTGACAAAAAATAAAAAATTCTAGGAACTTGCCATGCCCCTCACGGAGTACCTTGGGGTGTCTTCTTTCCAAAATGGGGTCACTTGTGGGGTAGTCATACTGCCCTGGCATTCTAGGGGCCCAAATGTGTGGTAAGGAGTTTGAAATTAAATTCTGTAAAAAATGACCTGTGAAATCCGAAAGGTGCTCTTTGGAATATGGGCCCCTTTGCCCACCTAGGCTGCAAAAAAGTGTCACACATCTGGTATCTCCGTACTCAGGAGAAGTTGGGGAATGTGTTTTGGGGTGTCATTTTACATATCCCCATGCTGGATGAGAGAAATATCTTGGCAAAAGACAACTTTTCCCATTTTTTATACAAAGTTGCATTTGACCAAGATATTTATCTCACCCAGCATGGGTATATGTAAAAAGACACCCCAAAACACATTCCCCAACTTCTCCTGAATACAGAGATACCAGATGTGTGACACTTTTTTGCAGCCTAGGTGGGCAAAGGGGCCCTTATTCCAAAGAGCACCTTTCGGATTTCACAGGTCATTTTTTACAGAATTTGATTTCAAACTCTTTACCACACATTTGGGCCCCTAGAATGCCAGGGCAGTATAACTACCCCACAAGTGACCCCATTTTGGAAAGAAGAGACCCCAAGGTATTTCGTGATGGGCATAGTGAGTTCATAGAAGTTTTTATTTTTTGTCACAAGTTAGTGGAATATGAGACTTTGTAAGAAAAAAAATAAATAAATCATCATTTTCCGCTAACTTGTGACAAAAAATAAAAAGTTCTATGAACTCACTATGCCCATCAGCGAATACCTTAGGGAGTGTACTTTCCGAAATGGGGTCATTTGTGGGGTGTTTGTACTGTCTGGGCATTGTAGAACCTCAGGAAATATGACAGGCGCTCAGAAAGTCAGAGCTGCTTCAAAAAGCGGAAATTCACATTTTTGTACCATAGTTTGTAAACGCTATAACTTTTACCCAAACCATTTATTTTTTTACCCAAACATTTTTTTTTTTATCAAAGACATGTAGAACAATAAATTTAGAGCAAAATTTCTATATGGATGTCGTTTTTTTTTGCAAAATTTTACAACTGAAAGTGAAAAAATGTCATTTTTTTTGCAAAAAAAATCGTTAAATTTCGATTAATAACAAAAAAAGTAAAAATGTCAGCAGCAATGAAATACCACCAAATGAAAGCTCTATTAGTGAGAAGAAAAGGAGGTAAAATTCATTTGGGTGGTAAGTTGCATGACCGAGCAATAAACGGTGAAAGTAGTGTAGGTCAGAAGTGTAAAAAAGTGGCCTGGTCTTTCAGGGTGTTTAAGCACTGGGGGCTGAGGTGGTTAATCACAAAATTAGACTTCTATCAGCACGGTAGCGTGTGTCTTAGGTTTTTCTGAATGACACTATCAGCACCTTCAATGTAAGATATCCTTTTTGGGATAGATTTCAAGTAGGCCTCAAATACCAGAAACTAGTTATTTTGAGAATGGCAAATTTGGGAATAGTTTTTCAACCCAGAAAAAAAAATGTGCTTTTACGGTCACTACAAATAACTTGACCAGCTAAAACAGTACAGATTTGGTTGAATAGAAATGTCAGGTCTATTTTTTAGGCGCTGGGTGACAGGCTCAACTTGCCCCTGATGTAGTATATGGCCAAAAAATAACCACACTGTTGATGGTAAATGCACTTGGGTGACACAGGCTCAGCCTGCACCAGATGTAGTATATGGCCAAAAAATAACCAGACTGTTGATGGTTAAATGCACTTCGGTGACACAGGCTCAGCCTGCAGCTGATGTAGTATATGGCCAAAAAATAACCAGACTGTTGATGGTTAAATGCACTTCGGTGACACAGGCTCAGCCTGCAGCTGATGTAGGATATAGCACAAAATAATCACACTATTGATGGTTAAATACACTTGGTGATAGCTTGTGCTGGCGCACCACAAGTCACAAAATGGCCGCCGATCACCCCAGAAAAAAAGTGATCTAAAAACGCTCTGGGCAGCCTCAAAAAAGTTAGCAAGTCAATATTAGCACTTTAATGATCCACAGCTGCAGATCGATCACAGAATGAAATCTTTTGGAGGAGTTAATCTGCCTAATCTCGCCCTAACGTCGCAGCTGCAACCTCTCCCTATGCTTGAATCAGCAGAGTGACGTGCAGCGCAACGTGACCCAAGCTTATATAGAGGCTGGGTCACATGCTGCACTGGCCAATCACAGCCATGCCAATAGTAGGCAAGGCTGTGATGGCCTCTTGGGGCAAGTAGTATGACGCTTGTTGATTGGCTGCTTTGCAGCCTTTCAAAAAGCGCCAAGAAAGCGCCGAACACCGAACCCGAACCCGGACTTTTACGAAAATGTTCGGGTTCGGGTCCGTGTCACGGACACCCCAAAATTCGGTACGAACCCGAACTATACAGTTCGGGTTCGCTCATCCCTAGTCCCGAACTATTCACCGGCGAACAGTTCCCGGCGAATATCGCTTGTTCGCGTTCGCCGCGGCGGGCGAACATATGCGATGTTAGGTCCGCCCCCTATTTGTCATCATTAAGCAAACTTTGACCCTGTACCTCACAGTCAGCAGACACATTCCAGCCAATCAGCAGCATACCCTCCGTCCCAGACCCTCCCACCTCCAATCAAAAAGCATGGACAGCATACATCTTAGATTCATTCTGAAGCTGCAGTGTTAGTGAGAGCAGGGAGAGTGCTGCTGCTGCTGATTTAATAGGGAAATCGTTAGCTAGGCCAGTGTTCTGTGTCCACTCCAGTCCTCAAAGACTCATCTGATCTGCTGTAAGGATAGCGTCCTGACAGCACCCCAAAAAGCCCTTTTTAGGGTTAGTACATCAGTCTGCTTTTTTTTTTCTCTGTAATCTAATTGCAGTTGCCTGCCAGCGTGTGTGTCAGGCCCACAGCGTGTACTGTGCCCACTACTGCCAGTGCCCAGTTGCACCACTCATATCTGGTGTCACAGTAGCTTGCATTTAAAAAAAAAACAACAAAAATTTCACTGTAATCTAATTGCAGTTGCCTGCCAGCGTGTGTGTCAGGCCCACAGCGTGTACTGTGCCCACTACTGCCAGTGCCCAGTGCCACCATTCATATCTGGTGTCACAGTAGCTTCCACGCGTAGTACAACTAATTGAAAAAAAATGACAGGCAGAGGCAGGCCACCCCACAGGGGCCGTCGTGGTCGAGGTGCTGTGAATTCCTATGGCCCTAGAATAATGCCCAGTGTTCAAAGGCCACGTACCCTGAACTCGAAAAGTTTTGAGGACATAGTTGACTGGCTAACACAGGACACCCAATCTTCTACAGCTTCCGCTCTGAACCATGACGCACCATCCTCCTCCAGCTCAGCTTCGGGCACCTCTCAAGTTACCACTCGCCCGCCCGCCGCCACCACCAACACTAGCACCACAGCTGCTTCACTTGATCTGTCAGAGAAGTTATTTACACATCAGTTGGAATAAATGAGTGATGCGCAACCATTATTGCCAGAGGATGTAGATAACAGGGATATGTCTCAGTCAGGCAGCATTACACACATGACCGTACGGTGTGATGATGATAATGTTGTACCTGTTGCTGCTTCCTTTGCTGAGTTGTCAGATACAAGTGAAGCGGTTGATGATGACGATGTGTCCGTGGATGTCACGTGGGTGCCCGCTCGAAGAGAAGAAGAACAGGGGGAAAGTTCAGATGGGGAGACAGAGAGGAGAAGGAGACGAGTTGGAAGCAGGGTGAGGTCGTCGCAAGGAGCTAGTGGCACAGTCAGACAGCATGAATCGGCACCCAGGGTCAGCCAGACAGCACGCCAATCAACACATGCTGTTGCCACCACCAGAATGCCATCATTGCAAAGCTCAGCAGTGTGGCATTTTTTTTGTGTGTGTGCCTCTGTTAACAGCAATGCCATTTGCAACCTGTGCCAAAAGAAACTGAGTCGTGGGAAGTCCAACACCCAACTAGGTACAACTGCTTTGCGAAGGCACATGATCTCACATCACAAATGCCTATGGGATCAACACATGATGAGTACAAGCAGCACACAAACTCAAAGCTACCATCCTCCTCCTGGTCCAGCATCTTCAGCCACGTCAACCACTGCTGTCCTCCTTGCCCCCTCTCAACCATCCGCCACTCCGCCTCTCACCTTCAGCAGTTCCTGCTCATCTGCCCACAGTCAGGTGTCTGTCAAGGAAATGTTTGAGCGTAAGAAGCCAATGTCACAAAGTCACCCCCTTGCCCGGCGTCTGACAGCTGGCTTGTCGGAACTCTTAGCCCGCCAGCTTTTACCATACAAGCTGGTGGAGTCTGAGGCCTTCAAAAAATTAGTAGCTATTGGGACACCGCAGTGGAAGGTACCCGGCCAAATTTTTTTTTTCACAAAAGGCAATCCCCAACCTGTACTCTATTGTGGAAAAGGAAGTGATGGCATGTCTGGCACACAGTGTTGGGGCAAGGGTCCATCTGACCACTGATACCTGGTCTGCAAAGCACGGTCAGGGCAGGTATATCACCTACACTGCTAAACCTGCTGACGGCTGCCAAGCATGGAATCCGTGGCTCTACAGAGGAGTTGGTGACACCGCCACGACTTGCAGGCAGGCCTGCTGCCACCTCCTCTACTCCTCCTACTCCATCCTCTTCGCTAACCTCCTCGGCTGAGTCCTCTTCTGCTGCTGCGTCTTGATCCACATCAACTGCACCCCTCCAGCTCCCCAGGGGCTATTCGACATCCCGGATACGACAGTGTCACGCCGTCTTGGGGTTGACTTGCCTGAAAGCAGAGAGTCGCACCGGACCAGCACTCCTGTCCGCCCTGAACGCACAGGTGGATCAGTGGCCGAACCCGCACCAACTGGAGATCGGCAAAGTGGTGTGTGACAACGGAAGCAATTGTTGGCGGCATTGAATTTAGGCAAGTTGACACATTTGCCGTGCATGGCACATGTGTTGAATCTGATCGTACAACGCTTTGTGCATAAGTACCCAGGCTTACAGGGCATCCTTAAGCAGGCCAGGAAGGTGTGTGGCCATTTCAGGCATTACTATACAGCCAGGGTGCACTTTTCCGATATTCAGCGGCGAAACAACAACATGCCCAGTGAGGCGCTTGATTGCGACCAGCCAGACACGTTGGAATTCAACACTCCTAATGTTCGACCGCCTGCTCCAACAAGAAAAAGCCGTCAACGAATATTTGTTATGACCGGGGTGCTCGGACAGCCTCTGCGAAGCTGTGAAATTTTTTTGCCACATTACTCTACGCTCATGCGCAATGGCCTGTAAGGTTCATGCATCCTTTTGAGGAGGTGACAAACCCTAGTTAGTTGCACCGAAGGCACCATCAGCGACATCATCCCATTTGTTTTCTTCCTGGAGCATGCCCTGCGAAGAGTGCTGGATCAGGCCGTAGATGAGCGTGAAGAGGAAGAGGAAGAGTTGTGGTCACCATCACCACCTGAAACAGCCTTATCAGCATTGCTTGCTGGACCTGCGGCAACGCTGAAAGAGGAGTATGAGGAAGAGGAGTCAGAGCAGGAATGTGGCTTTGAGGAGGAGGAAGACAAACCACAGCAGGCATCCCAGGGTGCTCGTTGTCACCTATCTGGTACCCGTGGTGTTGTACGTGGCTGGGGGGAAGAACAGACCTTCAATGAGATCAGTGAGGACAAGGAACGGGACATGAGTAGCTCGGCCATCCCAACCTTGTGCAAATAGGTCTTTCATGCTGTCATGCCTGTTGAGGACCCTCGTATAAAAAAGGCTGAAGGAGAACGACCTGTAACTGGGTGTCCACGCTACTAGATCCCCGGTATAAGCAGAAAGTGGGCTGAAATGTTACCGAATTACCGGAAGTCGGAAAGGATGCAGCTAGTTCCAAAACAAGTTAAAAAGTATGCTTTACACAGCGTATAAGGGTGATGTCACAGCACAACGGGAATCTAACAGGGAAGAGGTGAAAGTAATCCTCCTCCTACCACCGACCACGCCGCAAGGACAGGACGCTTTACAGACGTGTTGTTGATGGAGGGCATGCGGAGCTTTTTAAGTCTACGCACTCGCCACAGCCCTTCGGGGTCCACCCTCAGAGAACGACTTGACAGACAGGATAGCAGACTACCTCGCCTTAACTGCAGAATATCGACACTCTGAGGAGCGATGAACCCCTTGACTACCTGGGTGTGCAGGCTTGACCTGTGGCCTGAGCTATCCAATTTGCGATAGAACTTCTGGCCTGCCCCCGCTTCAAGTGTCCCTGTCAGAAAGGAACCCTTCAGCGCAGCAGGAGGTATTGTCACTGAGAAGTAGAGATGTCGCAAACATAAAATTTTTCTTACGTGAACCGTTGAACACGATTTTCGCAAATGTTCGCGAGCGGGCGAACTGCCATAGACTTCAATAGACAGGCGGATTTTAACACCCACAGGGACTCTTTCTGGCCACAATAGTGATGGAAAAGTTGTTTCAAGGGACTAACAACCGATTTAAACTTGTGACTCGGCGCGCATGTGAAAGGAAGCAGCGTCTGACCGAGCAGTAAGGAAGTGATGCCAGACTTTGCAGGAAATATTACTGCGGAGCCATTTTTAGAGTCGGCAGCAGCCTCCCTCCTGTACTGGTGTAAGTGCAGGCTGGCGTGACATGGACATCCGCCCTGACTGACTGGGCCTGGGTGGGCCCCAGTAAATACTAAGTCACTTAGTAATGAGTGATCCGATCGCCTTCTCCAAAACCCCCTAAAAGAGCCTGATTTCCGGCCCCCCTGACTGCAGTACCCACCAGTACTGCCGTGATGACAGCCCTGGTGCTATATCAGCTGCTTCTCTTATAATGCTCCAGCACTGATATAACCTGCAAGAAATCATTACATTATATGTGACTGATATCTTCCACTCCACTTATAATGCTCCAGTACTGATATAAAATAGTGGTAGGTTGTGGGTGGCTCACTAGCAAGGTAGTTAAGGTATGGTGCTGCAAGCTCATATAGAGGGAATCACACCCCACCCTCTCTTTAAAGGCAAAAGTAGTAATAGGAAAATGAGCGAGCACTCATTACACTTGGCAACCAGATTGACATATGCAGAAAATATTTATTAAATCCCATAAAATACAAGTTATAAAATTATAAGAACAATGTAGCAATAATATACAACATTACAATCACATTCGATTATGGTAATATAATCAATACTATATTCAATAAAAATTATATTCGATAAAAATATACGATAAATTGAATGGTAGAAATTCAATGTTAAAATATTCTATAGAATATTCGATACCACCTCAATAGTGTCGATAAATTCAATAATATACAGTCATGTGAAAAAATTAGGACACCCTTTGAAAGCATGTGGTTTTTTGTAACATTTTTAATAAATGGTTATTTCATCTCCGTTTCAACAATACAGAGAGATTAAAGTAATCCGACTAAACAAAGAAAACTGAAGAAAAGTCTTTTCAAGATCTTCTGTAAATGTCATTCTACAAAAATGCCTATTCTAACTGAGGAAAAAGATAGGACACCCTTGCCCCTAATAGCGAGTGTTACCTCCTTTGGCTGAAATAACTGCAGTGAGACGGTTCTTGTAGCCATCTACCAGTCTTCGACATCGGTCTGAGGAAATTTTACCCCACTCCTCAATGCAGAACTTTTTCAGCTGTGAGATGTTTGAGGGGTTTCTTGCACGTACAGCCCTTTTCAAGTCACCCCACAGCATCTCAATGGGATTCAAATCTGGACTTTGACTTGGCCATTCCAGGACTCTCCATTTCTTCTTTTTCAGCCAATCTTTGGTTGATTTACTAGTATGTTTTGGGTCATTGTCATGTTGCATGGTCCAGTTCCGCTTCAGCTTTAATTTTCTAACTGATGGTCTCACATGTTCTTCAAGCACCTTCTGATACACAGTAGAATTCATCGTGGATTCTATGATGGTGAGCTGACCAGGTCCTGCTGCAGCAAAGCAGCCCCAAACCATGACACTTCCACCTCCATGCTTCACAGTTGGTATGAGGTTCTTTTCTTGGAATGCTGTGTTTGGTTTACGCCAAACATGTCCTCTGCTGTTGTGTCCAAATAATTCAATTTTGGACTCATCTGTCCAAAGAACATTATTCCAGAAGTCCTGGTCTTTGTCAACTTTATCGCTGGCAAATGTCAGTCTGGCCTCGATGTTTCTCTTGGAAAGCAAAGGTTTCCTCCTTGCACACCTCCCATGCAAGTTAAACTTGTACAGTCTCTTTCTGATTGTAGAGGCATGTACTTCTACATCAACAGTAGCCAGAGCCTGCTGTAGTTCTCGAGATGACACTTTAGGGTTTTTGGATACCTCTTTTAGCATCTTGCGGTCTGCTCTTGGGGTGAACTTGCTGGGGCGACCAGTCCTGGGCATGTTGGCAGTTGTTTTGAAAGCCCTCCACTTGTAGACTATCTTCCGGACAGTGGAATGGCTGATTTCAAAATCTTTTGAGATCTTTTTAAATCCCTTCCCAGACTCATAGGCTGCTACAATCTTTTTTCTGAAGTCCTCTGACAGCTCTTTTGCTCTCACCATGGTGCTCACTCTCACTTCAACAGTCAGGAGCACACCAAACTAAATGTCTGAGGTTTAAATAGGGCAAGCCTCATTCAACATGCAGAGTAACGATCTACTAATTATGTGCATCTGGTGTGATATACCTGTGTGAGATCTGAGCCAATTTAAGAGGGAATACATGTGAGGGTGTCCTATCTTTTTCCTCAGTTAGAATAGGCATTTTTGTAGAATGACATTTACAGAAGATCTTGAAAAGACTTTTCTTCAGTTTTCTTTGTTTAGTTGGATTACTTTAATCTCTCTGTATTGTTGAAACGGAGATGAAATAACCATTTATTAAAAATGTTACAAAAAACCACATGCTTTCAAAGGGTGTCCTAATTTTTTCACATGACTGTATATCACACCAAAAACTTCAAGTATATGCTGTTGTTTGGGAAAGAGGGGGTATTATCTTCTAGAGCTCTATCCCAATTTGAGAAACTGAATGTCACTGAAAATGTTGTAGGTGTATTCACTGGGAGCGCAATATGTTCATAAAGTGTCCACAGGAATCCTGATAATGTGAAAAGTCTCTTATAGCATATCCTTTTGAGGTCGATATAAGCTTTAAATCGAAGAAAACTTTAAATCGATATTTGGCTTACCGTCTAGCGTCTGCTATCTCCCTATTGCTTCAATGGAGATTTAAATGTTTGCGGGCTTATTCAGTCGCTCCATACAGCAAGCTGGTTTGAATTTCGCAGGAGTTCCAAAGATCGCGGGAGTTGCCACTCTGTTCCGCAATTTCCTTCGGTGCAGCTTTCGACGCTAAGAATAGTTGATCCTTTACTGTAGGAATTTTCTTCTGTATGGCCATACAGTATTATCGCGATCTTTGGAACTCCCGCGAAATTCAAACCAGCTTGCTGTATGGAGCGACTGAATAAGCCGGCAAATATTTAAAGCTCCATTGAAGCAATAGGGAGATAGCAGACGCTAGACGGTAAGCCAAATATCGATTTAAAGTTTTCTTTGATTTAAAGCTTATATCGACCTCAAAAGGATATGCTATAAGAGACTTTTCACATTATCAGGATTCCTGTGGACACTTTATGAACATATTGCGCTCCCAGTGAATACACCTACAACATTTTCAGTGACATTCAGTTTCTCAAATTGGGATAGAGCTCTAGAAGAAAATAGTCCCTCTTTCCAAAACAACAGCATATACTTGAAGTTTTTGGTGTGATATATATTATTGAATTTATCGACACTATTGAGTGGTATCGAATATTCTATAGAATATTTTAACATTGAATTTTCTACCATTCAATTTATCGTATATTTTTATCGAATATATTTTTATCGATTATAGTATTGATTATATCTACCATAATATATGTGACTGTAATGTTGTATATTATTGCTACATTGTTCTTATAAATTTTATAACTTGTATTTTATGGGGATTTAATAAATATTTTCTGCATATGTCAATTTGGTTGCCAAGTGTATGAGTGCTCGCTCATTTTCCTATTACTACAGTACTGATATAAACTCCAGAGATATTACATAATATGTGACTGATATTAGCCGCTTCTCTTATAATGCTCCAGCGCTGATATAACCTCCAGAAACATTACATCATATGTAACTGATTTTAGCCACTCCTCTTATAATGCTCCAGCACTGATATAACCTCCAGAGACATTTACATCACATCTGACTGATATCAGCCTCTCCTCTTATAACACTGCAGTACTGATATAACCTCCAGAAACATTACATTATATGTGACTGATATCTTCCACTCCTCTTATAATGCTCCAGTACTGATATAACCTCCAGAGACATTACATAATATGTGACTGATATCAGCCACTCCTCTTATAACGCTCCAGCACTGATATAACCTCCAGAGACATTACATAATTTGTGACTGATATCAGCCTCTCCTCTTATAACACTGCAGTACTGATATAACCTCCAGAAACATTACATTATATCTGACTGATATCAGCCTCTCCTCTTATAACACTGCAGTACTGATATAACCTCCAGAAACATTACATTATATGTGACTGATATCTTCCACTCCTCTTATAACGCTCCAGCACTGATATAACCTCCAGAGACATTACATAATTTGTGACTGATATCAGCCACTCCTCTTATAATGCTCCAGCACTGATATAACCTCCAGATACATTTACATCACATCTGACTGATATCAGCGACTCCTCTTATAACGCTGCAGTACTGATATAACCTCCAGAGACATTATTAGTGTTGAGCGCGAATATTCGAATAGCGAGTTTTAATCTCAAATATCGGCACTTCGAGAATTCACGAATATTTAGAATATAGTGCTATATATTCGTAATGACAAATATTCGTCATTTTTTTTCCATCTGAACACATGATTCCTCCCTGCTTCTTGCTTGTGGGTCAATGAGTCATTGGCCCACAAGCAACTTAAACAGGGAGGAATCATGACTTCAGATGGAAAAAAAATATTAATATTCTAAAAAACTAATATATAGCACTATATTGAATATAGTGCTATATATTCGTTTTTTTGAATATTCGTCATTTTTTGTGTGCATTTATTGTGTAAAAAAAACGATTTGATCAATATGCAAATTAACCTGAGATGTGTCCTGTACGTGAGATAAGTCCAGCATGAAGGAGCCCAGCATCGCCCCGCATCCTCAGAATCTCCTCCTTGCTCCACGTCATCAGAAAGCCAGAGCGCCGTAATCTTGCGATGCGCGAGCTAGCGCATGCACAGTGTCGTCATAGTGTTCCTTCCCTGTTCTGGCATCAGCCTCACAGGGAAGGAACACTATGACAACACTGTGCATGCGCTAGCTCGCGCATCACGAGATTACTGGCTTTCTGACGTCGGGGAGCAAGGAGGAGATTCTGAGGATGCGGGGCGGTGCTGGGCTCCTTCACGCTGGACTCATCTCACGTACAGGACACATCTCAGGTAAATTTGCTTATGGATCAAATAGGTTTTTTTTACACAATAAAAGCACACAGAGCTTTAGAGGGGACTGTCCTTCAGCCCGGCTCAAACCTAAAATCCCAGCACAGCCATCAGTTCACAACACACAGACTCCTGAGCTCCACTGTCAGAGGGAGGTAAATCCACAACACAAACAGGCGAACAGGCCGCCTATGGACTTGATGAGGCTGAACTGCTAACAGGGTGTGAATTAACACCCAGGAGAAAAGGTGACTTTTATTGTTTATGGACTTTCTTTGTGTGTGAACAAACACCAAGCCACCTGCCTTTTGCTATACACTAATGTGTGAATAAACACCGCTGTTTGATTCAAGAACTGTGTACTTTGCCTCTATACTGCATCCCCTAGTCCTAACTACCAGAGCGAAATCCCACACCTCATATATAGAGGTACATGCTCTGTGTTCCCTTACATAGTGCTATATGTTCTGTGCTGGCCTAAATAGACAATTAAAATAAAATAACAAATAACTTTATTAGTATAATATTGCTCAAAATTGGTGGAAACATTCTCCACATTCAATCAAATAGGCAGAAACAGATCTGAGTATCAGAGGTAATGTCGGTACATAAGCAATTGTGCATACCACCACTCACTATTGTGATATAAATTTAGTGTGGTTAAACACTATTTTGACAGCCTGCACTCTGTGTTAGAGATGGCCTTAAGGTTCGCCGGCGGTCATTTCGCTGTGAACTTTGCGCATTCGCCGAACATGTGAACATATGGCAATGTTCCCCGGCGCCATATTATTTTGCATTGCACCGAACTTTGACCCATGACACATCCATCAGGTGGGACAGGACAGCCAATTGAGACGTTTCTGCACATGGACATACCCCCACCCTCTCAAAGTACCCAATCTTGCAGCCATTTTATATTCTGCATTTTGCCAGTGTAGGGAGAGGTTGCTTTTTGGAGCAGGGACAGACTGTTAGGGACACCAAGCGCTAGCTAATAGGGCCACAAAAGTCCTTTTAAGTACTGTTATAGATGTGCTATCAATAGGTGTGATATACTGAGGGGTGTGATATACTTATAATATACTTTCTAACATAGAAAGTATATTATAGTGCATTTGTATTGTGCAGCAGTGTGTGGTTCTGCTGCGATAACGCAGCTATATAGAGGGACAAACGCTATTGGAATGGGTGTGATATACCTGTTTCCCCCCAAAGAACTGATTGAGGGGTGTGATATACCTTCTTTCACAAAATACTAAATTGACGGCTGCAATATATCTGTTGCCCCAAATAAACAGGGTGGTGTGATATAACTGTTGAGGCAAAAAAATATATATGAGGGGTGTGATATATCTGCTTCCACAAAATACTGGGGTTTGATATACCTGCTTCCACCAAATATTGATTGAGGGGTGCCATATACCTGCTTCCACAAAATAATGATTAAGGGGTTTGATATACCTGCCTCCACAAAATACTTAATGAGGGCTGCAATATTCCTGCTTCGACAACATAGTGATTAGGGGGTTCGATATACCTGTTTCTACCAAATATTGATTGAGGCCTGCGATATACCTGCTTCTCAAAAGAATGATTAAGTGGTTTGAAATACCAGCTTCCACAAAATACTGACTGAGGGCTGCGATATTCCTGTTGCCCCAACTAAACAGGGTGGTGTGATATAACAGTTGTGGCAAAAAACTGTTGTGATATACCTGCTTCCACAAATTGTTGATTAAGGGGTTCGATATCCCTGTTTCCACCAAATTTTGATTGAGGGGTGCGATATACCTGCTTCCACAAAATACTAATTAAGGTGTTTGATATAACTGCTTCCACCAAATATTGATTGAGGGCTGCGATATATCTGCTTCCACAAAATACTGATTAAGGGGTTTGATATACCTGTTTCTACTACAGATGGCCTTGCGGTTCGCCCGGTGGTTGTTTTGCGGTGAACATGAGAACATAATAAGGCGGTGTCCGCCAGCGCCATATTCTTTTACATTGTTGCATTGCGCTAAACTTTGACCCATGACACATCCTTCAGGTGGGACAGGACAGCCAATTGAGATGTTTCCGCAAATGGACACACTCCCACCCTACCAAAGAACCCAATCTGGCAGCCATTTTATATTCTTTATTTTGCAAGTGTAGGGAGAGGTTGCTTTTTGGAGCAGGGACAGACTGTTAAGGACACCAAGCGCTAGCTAATAGGGCCACAAAAATATTTTGTTGGACCGCCTTTAGCTTTGATTATGGCATGCATTCGCTGTGGCATTGTTTCGATAAGCTTCTGCAATGTCACAAGATTTATTTCCATCCAGTGTTGCATTAATTTTTTACTAAGATCTTGCATTGATGATGGTAGAGTCTGACTGCTGCGCAAAGCCTTCTCCAGCACATCCCAAAGATTCTCAATGGGGTTAACGTCTGGATGCTGTGGTGGCCAATCAATGTGTGAAACTGATTTCTCATGCTCCCTGAACCACTCTTTCACAATTTAAGCCCGATTAATCCTGGCATGGTCATCTTGAAATATGCCCGTGTCATCAGGAAAGAAAAAATCCATTGATGGAATAACCTGGTCATTCAGTATGTTCACGTAGTCAGCTGACCTCATTCTTGGAGCACATACTGTTGCTGAACCTAGACCTGACCAACTGCAGCAACCCCAGATCATAGCACTGCCCCCACAGGCTTGTACAGTAGGCACTATACATGATGAGTGCATCACTTCATCTGCCTCTCTTCTTACCCTGATGCGCCCATCACCCGATCTTCTTCCATTGCTCTAGAGTCCAATCTTTATGCTCCTAGCAAATTGAAGCCTTTTTTTCTGGTTTGCTTCACTGATTAGTGGTTTTCTTGAGGCTACACAGCTGTTCAGTCCCAATCCCTTGAGTTCCCTTCGCATTGTGCGTGTGGAAATGCTCTTACTTTCACTAATAAACATAGCCCTGAGTTCTACTGTTGTTTTTCTTCGATTTGATTTCACCAAACGTTTAAGTGATCACCGATCACGTTCATTCAGGATTTTTTCCCGCCACATTTCTTCCTCGAATACGATGGGTCCCCACTAGCCTTCCAGTTTTTAATAATGCGTTCTTAACCCAGACAGCTCTTAACCCAATTTTAGTAGTTTCTGCAATCTCCTTAGATGTTTTCTCTGCTTGATGCATGCCAATGATTTGACCCTTCTCAAACAGATTAACATCTTTACCACAACCATGAGATGTGTCTTTCGACATGGTTGTTTAAGAAATGAGAAGCAACTCATTGCTTCAGTTGGGGTTAAATAACTTATTGCAAGCTGAAAGATGATCGCCCATGCAGTAATTATCCAATAGGAGGCTCATAACTATTTGCTTAGTTAAATCCAGGTGGCAACTTTTTTTTTTTGGACAGGCAGTGTATATTATAGTGTATTTGTATTGTGCACCAGTTGTATGCGGTTCTGCTGCGATACCGTAGCTATATAGAGGGACAAGCGCTATTGGAACAACTATT
Source organism: Bufo bufo (assembly GCF_905171765.1). Classification (NCBI taxonomy): domain Eukaryota; kingdom Metazoa; phylum Chordata; class Amphibia; order Anura; family Bufonidae; genus Bufo; species Bufo bufo. The sequence continues at coordinate 432,303,900 of NC_053393.1, forward strand.
TGCAACGGGTGTGATAGACCTGTTGCCCCAAAAAATACTGAATAAGGGGTGTGAAATACCCGCTTCCACAAAATACTGATTGATGGCTGCGGTATACCTGTTGTCCCAAATAAACAGGGTGATGTGATATAACTGTTGTGGCAATAAAAAAATTCAGGGGTGTGATATACCTGCTTCCACAAAATACTGATTAAGGGGTTTGATATACCTGCTTCCACCAAATATTGACTGAGGCCCGATATATACCTGCTTCCACAAAATAGTGATTAGGGTGTTTGATATACCTGTTTCAACCAAATATTGATTGAGGCCTGCGATATACCTGCTTCCACAAAATACTGATTAAGGGGTTTGATATAACTGCTTCCACAAATTACTGATTAGGGGTTTGATATACCTACTTCCACAAAATACTGAACAAGGGATTTGATATGCCTGTTTCCACAAATATTTATTGAGGGCTATGGTATACCTGCTTCCACAAAATACTGATTAAGGGGTTTGATAAACCTTTTTCCACCAAATATTGATTGCGATATACCTACTTCCACAAAATACTGATTAAGGGGTTTTATATACCTGTTTCCACCAAATATTGATTGTGGGGTACAAAATATCTGTTTCCATAAAATACTGTTTAAAGAGTTTGATATACCTGCTACCATAAAATACAGATTAAGGGGTTTGATATACCTAATTCGACAAAATACTAATTAAGGGGTTCAATATACCTGTTTCTACGAAATATTGATTGAGGGGTGCGATATACCTGCTTCATCAAAATACTGATTTAAGGGTTTGATATACCTGCTTCCACCAAATATTGATTGAGGCCTGCGATAAACCTGCTTCCACAAAATACTGATTAAGGGGTTTGATATACCTATTTACACCAAATATTGATTGAGGGGTGCGATATACCACCTTCCAGAAAATAATGATTAAGGGATTTGATATAACTGATTAAAACAAAATACTGATTGAGGTCTACCATATACCTGCTTCCACAAAATACTGATTAAGGGGTTTGATATACATGTGTCACCGCCAGAGCTCTAAGAAGCTCTGACAGACGTTCTTCTGTACCTCCTGCATGAAGTTCTTTTGTTTTGGTTTCACTTTCTCATCTCTTTTCCTTCCCTCAGCTGTCATCTATTCACACTGATTGCCTCCCTTTATATCCCCTCCCATACTGCCTCACTTTGTGGTTTATACTACTTCCTGGATTGTGCTTACTGCTAGAAGCTGCAACTGCTGATTCCTCAGATAAGTCTGTTTCCTTTATTTGTGTTTCTGCTGGCTTGATTCTAGGTGACCCTGGCTTCCTCCGTATTGAGTGCAGGGAGCCGGTGGTCGTGTCCCCTCACTATTATAGGGTTCCCAGTTGTCATACAGTCGAGGCACGAGGGCATGCAATTATCTATCATAGAGATCTTTGCATGGGCTAAGCAGTAAGGGAGAGCTCTAGGGCTGTTATAGGGCTTACCCATTTGTTCCTTAGTTTGGGATCAAGTCAGTCTGTTGTTTATTTGTGACTTCCAGTTTTCTGCAAACACCATCCGTGACTAGAGATGTCCCAAATAGTTTGCCGGCGAATAGTTCTCGGCGAACATAGCTTGTTCGCGTTCGCCGCAGCGGGCGAACATATTTTCCTTCACAGGGTCCGCCCCCTATTCATCATCATTGAGCAAACTTTGACCCTGTACCTCACAGTCAGCAGACACATTCCAGCCAATCAGCAGCAGACCCTCCCTCCCAGACACTCCCACCTCCTGGACAGCATCCATTTTAGATTCATTCGGAAGCTGCATTCTTAGTGAGAGGAGGGACAGTGTAGCTGCTGCTGATTTAATAGGGAAATCGATAGCTAGGCTAGTGTATTCTGTGTCCACTACAGTCCTGAAGGACTCATCTGATCTCTGCTGTAAGGACAGCACCCCAAAAAGCCCTTTTTAGGGCTAGAACATCAGTTTGCTTTTCTTTCCTGTGTAATCTAATTGCAGTTGCCTGCCTGCGGCTGCCAGCGTGTGTGTCAGGCTCACAGCATATACTGTGCCCACTTGCCCAGTGCCACCATTCATATCTGGTGTCACAATAGCTTGCATTTAAAAAAAAAAAACTTTTTGGACTGTGAAATAATATCAGTCATTTTCCTTCACAAGTGTGCGTTTCAGGGCCTGCAAGGGCACAGTGTCACACCAGTGCAACTCATATCTGGTGTAACAGTGGTGCACATTTAAAAAAAACAAACACTTTTTGGACTGAAATAATAGCAGTCATTTTCCTTCACAAGTGTGCGTTTCAGGGCCTGCAAGGGCACAGTGTCACACCAGTGCAACTCATATCTGGTGTAACAGTGGTGCACATTTAAAAAAAAACAACACTTTTTGGACTGAAATAATAGCAGTAATTTTCCTTCACAAGTGTGCGTTTCAGGGCCTGCAAGGGCACAGTGTCACACCAGTGCAACTCATATCTGGTGTAACAGTGATGCACATTTAAAAAAAAAACTTTTTGGACTGAAATAATAGCAGTAATTTTCCTTCACAAGTGTGCGTTTCAGGGCCTGCAAGGGCACAGTGTCACACCAGTGCAACTCATATCTGGTGTAAAAGTAGTGCACATTTAAAAAAAAAATACAATTTTGACTGTAATAGATTGAATAGCAGTTAGTTGTCTGCAAGCGTGTGTGTCAGGCCTACAGCGTTTACTCTGCCAACTCATATCTGGTGTCACAGTAGCTTGCACGCATAGTAAAACTTAACAAATCTAAAAAAAAATGACAGGCAGAGGCAGGACACCCCGCAGGGGCCGTCGTGATCGTGGTACTATGATTCCCTTTGGCCCTAGAATAATGCCCAGTGTTCAGAGGCCACGTACCCTGAACTTGAAAAGTTCTGAGGACATAGTTGACTGGCTAACACAGGACACTCAATCTTCTACAGCTTCCGCTCGGAACCTTGACGCACCATCCTCCTCCAGCTTAGCTTCGGGCACCTCTCAAGTTACCACTCGCCCCCCTGCCGCCACCACCACCAACACTAGCACCACACCTGCTTCACTTGATCTGTCAGAGGAGTTATTTACACATCAGTTGGAAGAAATGAGTGATGCGCAACCATTATTGCCAGAGGATGGAGATAACAGGGATATGTCTCAGTCAGGCAGCATTACACACATGGACGTACGGTGTGGTGATGATGATGTTGTACCCGCTGCTGCTTCCTTTGCTGAGTTGTCAGATACAAGTGAAGCGGTTTTTGATGACGATGTGTCCGTGGATGTCACGTGGGTGCCCGCTAGAAGAGAAGAAGAACAGGGGGAAAGTTCAGATGGGGAGACAGAGAGGAGGAGGAGACGAGTTGGAAGCAGGGGGAGGTCGTCGCAAGGAGCTAGTGGCACAGTCAGACAGCATGCATCGGCACCCGGGGTCAGCCAGACAGCACGCCAATCAACACATGCTGTTGCCACCACCAGAACGCCGTCATTGCAGAACACGGCAGTGTGGAATTTTTTTGGTGTGTCTGCCTCTGACAACAGCGATGCCATTTGCAACCTGTGCCAAAAGAAACGGAGTCGTGGGAAGTCCAACACCCACCTAGGTACAACTGCTTTGCGAAGGCACATGATCGCACATCACAAACGCCTATGGGATCAACACATGATGACGAGTACAAGCAGCACACAAACTCAAAGACGCCATCCTCCTCCTGGTCCAGCATCTTCAGCCTTGTCAACCACTGCTGTCCTCCTTGCCCCCTCTCAACCATCCGCCACTCCGTCTCTCGCCTTGAGCAGTTCCTGCTCATCTGCACACAGTCAGGTGTCTGTTAAGGACATGTTTGAGCGTAAGAAGCCAATGTCACAAAGTCACCCCCTTGCCCGGCGTCTGACAGCTGGCTTGTCTGAACTCTTAGCCCGCCAGCTTTTACCATACAAGCTGGTGGAGTCTGAGGCCTTCAAAAAATTTGTAGCTATTGGGACACCGCAGTGGAAGGTACCCAGCCGAAATTTCTTTGCACAAAAGGCAATCCCCAACCTGTACTCGATTGTGCAAAAGGAAGTAATGGCATGTCTGACCACTGATACCTGGTCTGCAAAGCACGGTCAGGGCAGGTATATCACCTACACTGTGCATTGGGTAAACCTGCTGATGGCTGCCAAGCATGGAATGCGTGGCTCTGCAGAGGAGTTGGTGACACCACCATGAATTGCAGGCAGGCCTGCTGCCACCTCCTCTACTCCTCCTACTCCATACTCTTCCATAACCTCCTCGGCTGAGTCCTCTTCTGCTGCTGCGTCTTGCTCCATATCAACGGCACCCCCCCAGCTCCCCAGGGGCTATTCCACATCCCGGATACGGCAGTGTCACGCCGTCTTGGGGTTGACTTGCCTGAAAGCAGAGAGTCACACCGGACCAGCACTCCTGTCCGCCCTGAACGCACAGGTGGATCAGTGGCTGACTCCGCCCCAACTGGAGATCGGAAAAGTAGTGTGTGACAACGGACCAGCAATTTGTTGGCGGCATTGAATTTGGACAAGTTGACACATGTGCCGTGCATGGCACATGTGTGCAGTCTGATCGTACAATGCTTTGTGCATAAGTACCCAGGCTTACAGGACGTCCTGAAGCAGGCCAGGAAGGTGTGTGGCCATTTCAGGCGTTCCTACACGGCCATGGCGCACTTTTCAGATATCCAGCGGCGAAACAACATGCCAGTGAGGCGCTTGATTTGCGACAGCCCGACACGTTGGAATTCAACACTCCTAATATTCGACCGCCTGCTCCAACAAGAAGAATCCTTCAACGAGTATTTGTATGACCGGGGTGCTAGGACAGCCTCTGCGGAGCTGGGAATTTTTTTGCCACGTTACTGGACGCTCATGCGCAATGCTCATGCATCCTTTTGAGGAAGTGACAAACCTAGTCAGTCGCACCGAAGGCACCATCAGCGACATCATACCATTTGTTTTCTTCCTGGAGCGTGCCCTGCGAAGAGTGCTGGATCAGGCCGTAGATGAGCGTGAAGAGGAAGAGTTGTGGTCGCCATCACCACCAGAAACAGCCTTATCAGCATCGCTTGCTGGACCTGCGGCAATGCTGGAAGAGGAGTGTGAGGAAGAGGAGTCAGAGGAGGAATGTGGCTTTGAGGAGGAGGAGGAAGACCAACCACAACAGGCATCCCAGGGTGCTCGTTGTCACCTATCTGGTACCCGTGGTATTATACGTGGCTGGGGGGAAGAACATACCTTCAGTGAGATCACTGAGGATGAGGAATGGGACATGAGTAGCTCGGCATCCAACCTTGTGCAAATGGGGTCTTTCATGCTGTCGTGCCTGTTGAGGGACCCTCGTATAAAAAGGCTGAAGGAGAACGACCTGTACTGGGTGTCCACGCTACTAGATCCCCGGTATAAGCAGAAAGTGCCTGAAATGTTACCGAATTACCGCAAGTCGGAAAGGAAGCAGCAGTTCCAAAATAAATTAAAAAGTATGCTTTACACAGCGTATAAGGGTGATGTCAGAGCACAACGGGAATCTAACAGGGGCAGAGGTGAAAGTAATCCTCCTCCTCCCACGACCACGCCGGCAAGGACAGGACGCTTTACAGACGTGTTGTTGATGGATGACATGCAGAGCTTTTTAAGTCCTACGCATCGCCACAGCCCTTTGGGGTCCACCCTCAGAGAACGACTCGACCGACAGGTAGCAGACTACCTTGCCTTAACTGCAGATATCGACACTCTGAGGAGCAATGAACCCCTTGACTACTGGGTGTGCAGGCTTGACCTGTGGCCTGAGCTATCCCAATTTGCGATAGAACTTCTGGCCTGCCCCGCTTCAAGTGTCCTGTCGAAAGGACCTTCAGCGCAGCAGGAGGTATTGTCACTGAGAAGAGAAGTCGCCTAGGTCAAAAAAGTCTAGATTACCTCACCTTTATTAAGATGAATGAGGCATGGATCCCGAAGGGACTGACAGTAGGCGATACATTCGACTAAAAAAGGCCTGATGAGATGAGCTTCCTTTGGCTAAAAATGGTTCACACGCTGCTGTATTTTATCTCTAAATGCCGGATGACTTGCGTGACTTATCCGCCACCAACTAGGGTTCAAGCCGCAATGTTTTAGGGCACTTTCTGCCTGGAAAACAAACATCAATTTTTCTGGCTGCTGCTACGGCAGCGGCTGCAACAATACATAACTTTTCAGGCATGTGCACATGCCTAATTTTTCTGGCCTCTGCTGCTGCACTGTGGCTTCAAAAACCAAACAAAAAAAAGGCACATACATGTGTCAATTCCCCTTCGTGATCATTACCTTGTCATGGTGAAGGGGCTTGCGTATCACAATGAAGCGACCACCTCTATGAGTGTGTTGGCAATGGCAATGTTGGCACACCCCAGATGATAAAGTCGTTGCTTCATTGTGAACAGACTAAAAGCGATCGGCTGTATAATTTTTCATAGAAAAAACATTAATTTTCTTTGTGATCATCTAAGGTGATCATTAAAGCCTACTAGGCCAGCAATGGGCCCACACTGCAGAATAATTGTTTTCTGGGTCACTAAACTGTCACTGAACTATCTCAGCACGACCATAGGCTTTGTAAAACCCCCATCGCCTGCAATCTCACAAACGTGCGCAAGAGCACAGTCATAACTACACCAAGATTGACGCATAGAGGTATAAAATTTATGTCATGAGTGTGTCAACTATTGACAACTCTTTGCGGTTGTCTAAAATCTATTCCATACACGTCCCCTGATAGGGGACGTAACAGGGATTAAACTGATAAGAATAGAACTACTTAACACACCACTCATATCTGGTGGCACATTACATTGCACGCGCAGTGACCCAAATTTGAAGTAGGAGGACCGACCAAGCATTTTTTTCCATCTCGCCGTTCCTAAAATCAATGCCATATACACGTACCCTGATAGGGGACGTAACAGGGATTAAACTGATAAGAATAGAACAACATAACACACCACAACTATCTGGCGGCACATTAGACTGCACGCGCAGTGCCCCAAATTTGAAGTAGGAGGACCAACCAAGCATCTTTTTCCATCTCCCCGTTCCTAAAATCAATGCCATATACACGTCCACTGATAGGGGACGTAACAGGGATTAAACTGATAGGAATAGTACTACTTAACACACCTTATAATAACGCATAGAGAGGCAAAGCAGAGAGAGGAGTCTGAAGAAGAGGAGTCAGAGGAGGAAGGTGGCTTTGAGGAGGTGGAAGACCAACCACAGCAGGCGTCCCAGGGGGCTTGTTGTCACCTTTCGGGGACCCTTGGTGTTGTACGTGGCTGGGTGGAGGAAGAGACCTTCAATGACATCAGTGAGGACAAGGAACGGGACATGGCTAGCTTGGTATCCAACCTTGTGGAAATGGGGAGTTTGCGGTTGTGCAAATGGACTGTTTGCGGTTGTTTGCGGTGCGTTAAACGGGGAGTTTTGTCTGTCACTGTGAAGCGGGCGTAACCATTACACTACCTGATCGATACAACATCATACCTGATGTTTTAAAGCACGTTATTCCAAACAATTTAGGACTGTTAGGTGATTTATGCCCTTTACGGATTAAAACCTGACTCTGCGTCAACTACGTAATTTTCCATGGGAGTTTTGCCATGGATCCCCCTCCGGCATGCCACAGTCCAGGTGTTAGTCTCCTTGAAACAACTTTTCCATCACTATTGTGGCCAGAAAGGCCTGCCTATTGAAGTCTATGGCGGTTTGCCCGGTTCGCCAGTTCACGAACATTTGCGAAAATTCGCGTTCGCCGTTCGCCAATGGAAAATTTTATGTTTGCGACATCTCTATTCGTGACACCGCGATATACCTTCTTCTAGAAAATATTGATTGAGGGCTACGATATACCTGCTTCCATAAAATATAGATTAAGTGGTTGGATATACCTGTTTCTACCAAATATTGATTGAGGCCTACGATATAACTACTTCCACAAAATACTGATTGAAGGCTGCTATATACCTGCTTCCACAAAATACTGATTAAGGAATTTGATATACCTGCTTCCTCTTAATACTAAATGAGGGCTGCGATATATACCTACTTCCACTAAATACTGATAAAGTGGTTGGATATACGTTTTTCTACCAAATATTGATTGAGGCCTTCAATATACCTGCTTCCAGAAAATACTGATTGAGGACTGCGATATATTTGCTTCCACAAAATACTGATTAATGGGTTCGGTATACCTGTTTCTACAAAATATTGATTTAAGCCTACGATATAACTATTTCCACAAAATACTGAATAAAGGCTGCTATATACCTGCTACCACAAAATACTTTTTAAGTGGTTCGATATACCTGTTTCTACCAAATATTGATTATGGACTGAAATATTCCAACTTCCACAAAATACTGATTAAGGGGTTCGATATATCTGCTTCCACCAAATAATAATTGAGGCCTACGATATACCCTCATCCACAAAATACTGATTAAGAGGTTTGATATATAAGTTTCCACCAAATATTGATTAAGGCCTGCAATATACCTTCTTCCACAAAATACAGATTAAGGGATTTGATATACCTGAGTTCACAAAATACTGATTGAGGGCTACGATATTCCTGCTTCCACAAAATACTGATTAAGGGGTTCGATATACCTGTATCCTCCAAATTTTGATTGAGGGGTGCGATATAGCTGCTTCCACAATAAACTGATTAAAGTGTTTGATATACTGCTTCAACCAAATATTGATTGAGGCCTGCGATATACCTGCTTCCACAAAATACTGTTTGAGATTTGCGATATGCCTGCTTCCACAAAATACTGATTAAAGGGTTTGATATGCTTGTTTCTACCAAATATTTATTGAGGCTTCCGATATACCTACATCCACAAAATACCAATTAAGGGGTTCAATATAAATGTCTCCACCAAATTTTGATTGAGGGGTGCGATATAACTGCTTCCACCAAAAATTGATTAAGGGGTTTGATATACTGCTTCAACAAAATATTGATTGAGGCCTGCGATATACCTGCTTCCACAAAATACTGTTTAAGGTTTTCGATATGCCTGCTTCCACAAAATACTGATTAAAGGGTTTGATATGCTTGTTTCTACCAAATATTTATTGAGGCTTCCGATATACCTGCATCCACAAAATACCAATTAAGGGGTTCAATATAGCTGTCTCAACCAAATTTTGATTGAGGGGTGCGATATAACTGCTTCCACCAAAAACTGATTAAGGGGTTTGATATACTGCTTTCACAAAATATTGATTAAAGCCTGCGATATACCTGCTTCCACAAAATACTGATTAAGGGGTTTGATATATCTGTTTCCACTGAATATTTATTGAGGGGTGCGATATTCCTGCTTCCACAAAATAATGATTAAGGGGGTTGATATACCTGCTTCAACAAAATACTGTTTGAGGGCTGCAATATACCTGCTTCCACAAAATACTGATTAAGTGGTTCGATATACCTGTTTCTACCAAATATTGAATAAGGGCTGCTATAAACCTGCTTCCACAAAATAATGATTGAGGGCTGCGATATACCTGCTTCCGCAAAATACTGACTAAGGGGTTCGCTATACCTGTATCCACTAAATATTGATTGACGCATGAAATATACCTGCTTCCACAAAATATTGATTAAGGGGGTTGATATACCTGCTTCAACAAAATACTGTTTGAGGGCTACACTATACCTACTTCTACAAAATTCTGATTAAGGGGTTCGATATACCTGGTTCCACAAAATATTGATTGAGGGGTGTGATATATCTGTTTCCACAAAATACTGGTTAAAGGGTTTGATATACCTGCTACCACAAATTACTGATTAAGGGGTTTGATATACCTACTTCCACAAAATGCTAATTAAGGGGTTCAATATACCTATTTCTACCAAATATTGATTGAAGGGTGCAATATACCTACTTTCACAAAATACTGATTTAGGGTTTTGATATACCTGCTTCCACCAGAAATTGATTGAGGCCTACGATATACCTGCTTCTACAAAATACTGATTAAGGGGTTTGATATACCTATTTATACCAAATATTGATTGAGGGGTGCGATATATCACCTTCCAGAAAATAATGATTAAGGGATTTAATATAACTGCTTCCACAAAATACTGATTGAGGGCTACAATATACCTGCTTCCAAAAAATACTGCTTAAGAGGATCGATATACCTGTTTTCACCAAATACTGATTGAAGGCTGCAATATACCTGCTTCCACAAAATACTGATTAAGGGGTTTTATATACCTGCTTCCTTAAAATACTGATTGAGGGCTGCGATATATACCTGCTTCCATTAAATACTGATTAGGGGTTTGATATACCTGTTTCTACCAAATATTGATTGAGGCCTGCTATATACCTGCTTCCACAAAATATTGAGTAAGGGGTTTGATATACCTGCTTCCACAAAATACTGATAAAGGGGTTTGAAATTCCTGTTTCTACCAAATATTGATTAAGTCTTGCAATATACCTGCTTCCACAAAATACAGATTAAGGTGGTTCGATATACCTGTCTTCACCAAATAGTGATTGAGGAGTGCGATATACCTGCTTCCACAAAAAACGGATTAAGGGGTTTGATATAACTGCTTCCACAAAATATTGATTGATGTCCGCGATATAACAGCTTGCAGTAAATAATAATAAAAGGATTTGATATAACTGCTTCCTCAAAATACTAATTGAGGGCTACAATATACATGCTTCCACAAAATACTGATTAAGGGGTTTGATATACCTGCTTCCACAAAATACTGATTGAGGGCTGCGATATATACCTGCTTCCACTAAAAACTGATTAAGAAGTTCAATATATCTGTTTGTACCAAATATTGATTGAGGCTTGAATGTACCTGCTTCCACAGAATACTGATTAAGGGGCTCGAAATACCTATCTTCACCAAATATCGATTGAGGGGTGCGATATACCTGCTTCCAAAAAAAAACTGATTAAGGGCTTTGATATAATTGCTTTCACATAATATTGATTGAGACCTACAGTATACCAGCTTCCAGAAAATAATTATTATGGGATTTTATATAACAGCTTCCACAAAAGACTGATTGAGGGCTACAATATACCTGCTTCCACTAAATACTGATTAAGAAGTTTAATATATCTGTTTCTACCAAATATTAATTGAGGCTTGCAATATACCTGCTTCCAAAAAATAGTGATTAAGGGGTTCGATATACCTGTTTTCACCAAATACTGATTGAAGGCTGCGATATACCTGCTTCCACAAAATACGGATTAAGGGGTTTGATATACCTGTTTCTACTAAATATTGATTGGGGCCTGCTATATGCCTGCTTCCACAAAATATTGATTAAGGGGTTTGATATACCTGCTTTTACAAAATACTGATTGAGGGCTGCGATATACCTGCTTCCACAAAATACTGATTAACGGGTTTGATATACCTGTTTCTACCAAATATTGATTAAGTCTTGCAATATACCTGCTTCCACAAAATACCGATTAAGGTGGTTCAATATACCTGTCTTCACCAAATAGTAATTGAGGGGTGCTATATACCTGCTTCCACAAAAAATGGATTAAGGGGTTTGATATAACTGCTTCCACAAAATATTGATTGATGTCTACGATGTCTGCGATATACCAGCTGGCAGTAAATAATAATTAAAGGATTTGATATAACTGCTTCCACAAAATACTGATTGAGGGCTAAAATATACCTGCTTCTACAAAATACTGATTAAGGGATTTGATATACTTGCTTCCACAAAATACAGATTAAGGGCTGCGATATATACCTGCTTCCACTAAATACTGATTAAGGGGTTCAATATATTTATTTCCACCAAATTTTGATTGAGGCTTGCAATATATCTGCTTCCACAAAATACTGATTAAGGGGTTCGATATACCTATCTTCACCAAATATTGATTGAGGGGTGCGATATACCTGCTTCCAAAAAAAAATTAAGGGGTTTGATATAATTGTTCCACATAATATTGATTGAGACCTGCAATATAGCAGCTTCCAAAAAATAATGATTATGGAATTTGATATAACAGCTTCCACAAAAGACTGATTGAGGGCTACAATATACCTACTTCCACAAAATACTGATTAAGGGGTTCGATATATATACCTGCTTCCACTAAATACTGACTAAGTGGTTTGATATACCTGCTTCTACAAAATAATGATTGAGGGCTGCAATATATCTGCTTACACAAAATATTGAATAAGGGGTTCTATATACCTGTTTCTACCAAATATTGATTGAGGCTAGCAATATACCTGCTTCCACAAAATACAGATTAATGGGTTTGATATACCTGTCTTCACCAAATATTGATTGAGGGGTGCGATATACCTGCTTCCAAAAAATACTGATTAAGTGGTTCGATATACGTTTTTCTACCAAATATTGATTGAGTCCTTCAATATACAGTACAGACCAAATGTTTGGACACACCTTCTCATTCAAAGAGTTTTCTTTATTTTCATGACTATGAAGGCATCAAAACTATGAATTAACACATGTGGAATTATATACATAACAAACAAGTGTGAAACAACTGAAAATATGTCATATTCTAGGTTCTTCAAAGTAGCCACCTTTTGCTTTGATTACTGCTTTGGACACTCTTGGCATTCTCTTGATGAGCTTCAAGAGGTAGTCCCCTGAAATGGTCTTCCAACAGTCTTGAAGGAGTTCCCAGAGATGCTTAGCATTTGTTGGCCCTTTTGCCTTCACTCTGCGGTCCAGCTCACCCAAAACCATCTCAATTGGGTTCAGGTCCGGTGACTGTGGAGGCCAGGTCATCTGGCGCAGCACCCCATCACTCAAATAGCCCTACATTTCTAAGTTTTCCCAATTTTTCGGCTGACTGACGACTGACCTTCATTTCTTAAAGTAATGATGGCCACTCGTTTTTCTTTACTTAGCTGCTTTTTTCTTGCCATAATACAAATTCTAACAGTCTATTCAGTAGGACTATCAGCTGTGTATCCACCTGACTTCTCCTCAGCGCCACTGATGGTCCCAACCCCATTTATAAGGCAAGAAATCCCACTTATTAAACCTGACAGGGCACACCTGTGAAGTGACACCATTTCAGGGGACTACCTCTTGAAGCTCATCAAGAGAATGCCAAGAGTGTGCAAAGCAGTAATCAAAGCAAAAGGTGGCTACTTTGAAGAACCTAGAATATGACATATTTTCTGTTGTTTCACACTTGTTTGTTATGTATATAATTCCACATGTGTTAATTCATAGTTTTGATGCCTTCAGTGTGAATCTACAATTTTCATAGTCATGAAAATAAAGAAAACTCTTTGAATGAGAAGGTGTGTCCAAACTTTTGGTCTGTACTGTACCTGCTTCCAGAAAATACTGAATGAGGACTGCGATATACCTGCTTCCACAAAATACTGATTAAGGGGTTCGGTATACCTGTTTCTACCAAATATTGATTGAGGCCTACGATATACCTACTTTCACAAAATACTGATTGAAGGCTGCTATATACCTGCTACCACAAAATACTGTTTAAGGGGTTCGATATACCTGTTTCTACCAAATATTGATTGAGGCCTGCAATATTCCTGCTTCACAAAATACTGATCAAGGGGTTCGATATACCTGCTTCCACTAAATATTAATTAAGGCCTACGATATACCCTCTTCCACAAAATACTGATTAAGGGGTTTAATATACATGTTTCCACCAAATATTGATTGAGGCCTGCAATATACCTGATTCCACAAAATATTGATTTAGGGCTACGATATTCCTGCTTCTACAAAATACTGATTAAGGGGTGCGATATACCTGCTTCCAAAAAAAACTGATTAAGGGGATTGATATAATTGCTTCCACATAATACTGATTGAGGCCTGCAATATACCAGCTTCCAGAAAATAATGATTTTTTGATTTGATATAAAAACTTCCACAAAATACTAATTGAGGGCTACAATATACCTACGTCCACAAAATACTGATTAGGTGTTCAATATACCTGTCTTCACCAAATATTTATTGAGGGGTGCGATATACCTGCTTCCAAAAAAACCTGATTAAGGGGTTTGATATAATTGCTTCCACATAATATTGATTGAGTCCTTCGATATACCTGCTTCCAGAAAATACTGATTGAGGCCTAAGATATATCTACTTTCACAAATTACTGATTGAAGGCTGCTATATACCTGCTACCACAAAATACTGATTAAGGGGTTAGATATACCTGCTTCCACTAAATATTAATTGAGGCCTACGATATACCCTCTTCCACAAAATACTGATTAAGGGGTTTGATATACATGTTTCCACCAAATATTGATTGAGGCCTGCAATATACCTGATTCCACAAAATACTGATTGAGGGGTTAGATATACCTGCTTCCACTAAATATAAATTGAGGCCTACGATATACCCTCTTCCACAAAATACTGATTAAGGGGCTTGATATACATGTTTCCACCAAATATTGATTGAGGCCTGCAATATACCTGATTCCACAAAATACTGATTGAGGGCTACGATATTCCTGCTTCCACAAAATACTGATTAAAGGGAATCTGTCACCTATTTTGACCCTATTAAACCGTTAAAATAGCAATGTGCAATAAAGAACCTTCTTACCTACATGTGTCTTCTTTCTTTTATTCAACTTTTCATTCTTATAAAAAAGCGATTTTTGTGATATGTAAATGAGGTTCCAAGGTGCCCAGAGGGGCGTTATTACTCTGCTCTGGTGCCCAGTAACGCCCCTCTTTAGTGCCCAGCCGGCCTTTCTTCCAAGCCCAGCACGCCTCCTCATAAATAAATGTCCTCCCACATACTGGCCGAACGGCGCCGCCCCCTCCCCACCACGTCATTTAATTTATTCACTTCATCGGGCGTTCCTTCCTCCTCTCTTGGCCTACGGCGCCGCCCCCTCCCATTACGTCACATGTATTCATAGCACTGGCCCTCCCTTCCTCCTCTCCTGTCTCAGAGGCAACAGCGCTCGGATTATGTCACTGGGCTCGGCGCATGCCCAGTGACAATATTAAGGCTGTTGCCCTCTGGAACAGAAGAATCGTGCAGGCGCAGGCACTCACCGATACTGCACCTGCGCGGGATTTCTGAGGACAGGAGAGGAGGAAGGGAGGGCCGGTGCTATGAATACATGTGACGTAATGGGAGGGGGCGGCGCGGTTCGGCCAGTATGTGGGAGGACATTTATTTATGAGAAGGCGTGCTGGGCTTGGAAGAAAGGCCGGCTGGGCACTAAAGAGGGGCGTTATGGGGCACCAGAGCAGAGTAATAACGCCCCTCTGGGCACCTTGGAACCTCATTTACATATCACACCTCATTTATAAGAATGAAAAGTTGAATAAAAGAAAGAAGACACATGTAGGTAAGAAGGTTCTTTATTGCACATTGCTATTTTAACGGTTTAATAGGGTCAAAATAGGTGACAGATTCCCTTTAAGGGGTTTTATTT
Organism: Bufo bufo; assembly: GCF_905171765.1. Taxonomy (NCBI): domain Eukaryota; kingdom Metazoa; phylum Chordata; class Amphibia; order Anura; family Bufonidae; genus Bufo; species Bufo bufo. The sequence continues at coordinate 432,319,420 of NC_053393.1, forward strand.
ACCTGCTACCACAAAATACGGATTGAGGGCTGCGATATACCTGCTTTTACAAAATTATGATTAATAGGTTCGATATACCTGTTTCTACCAAATATTGATTGAGGCCTGCGATATACCTGCTTCCACAAAATACTGATTGAGGGCTGCGATATACCTGCTTCCACAAAATACTAATTAAGTGGTTCGATATACGTTTTTCTACCAAATATTGATTGAGGCATTCGATATACCTGCTTTCAGAAAATACTGATTAATGGGTTCGATATACTTGCTTCAACCAAATATTAATTGACGCCTAAGATATACCCTCTTCCACAAAATACTGATTAAGGTGTTTGATATACATGTTTCCACCAAATATTGATTGAGGCCTGCAATATACCTGCTTCCACAAAATACTGATTAAGGGGTTAGATATAACTGCTTCCACAAAATACTAATTGAGGCTACAAAATACCTGATTCCACAAAGTATTGATTAAGGCGTTCGATATACCTGTTTCCACCAAATATTGATTGAGGGGTGCGATATACCTGCTTCCACAAAAAACGGATTAAGGGGATTGATATAAATGCTTCCACTAAATGTTGCTTGAGGCATGCGATATACCAGCTTCCACAAAATACTAATTAAGGGGTTTGATATACCTATTTCAACCAAATATTGATTGAGGGGTGCGATATACCTGCTTCAACAAAATAATGATTGAGGGCTGCGATATACATGATTCCACAAAATACTGACTAAGGGTTTCGATATACGTGTTTCTACCAAATATTTATTGAAGCCCGCGATATACCTGCTTCCACAAAATACTGATTAATGGGTTCGGTATACCTGTTTCTACCAAATATTGATTGAGGCCTACGATATAACTGTCACAGCGGGGAGTGGGGGAACCCCCCCCACCGTGCGGTATCAAAGGGATAACGGCTAGCTGCTAGGCCAGGACGCCGGGATCAGGGAGAAGGTTACCTCCTAATGCATCCATAATTCTGACCCTGACTCCTAACCGTATAAGCCAACCCAGATGGTAGGAGGGCTCATACTCCGGAACCTCGGGGCCCTACTAACCCTCAGGAAATCCCTGGACTAGGAGCAGAGTAAGATGACATGTACCTCCACAACACGGATGAACAGGAGTCTCCACTGGTCAAGCTGCAAGGAGAGGGGAACACATACAGCATATGGAGATGGCAGGTAAGTGAAACCAGTAACACACCTACCTGCCACAGACAAACTGACTGGAACCCACGCACAAGTGCTGACGTCCACACCAACATAAAAGGACACCGCACACACCACAAACCACACAGGAACCCAGGACACCATAGCTGCAATAACGTGAGACGCCACAAGAACATAATCTTAATATCTTTTATGACCACAAGGGTGGCCCTCACTGGACAGATGGAATATGCCAGGAAGATAGCTCCAGCATACACCATGGCTGGAGTACCCCCCAGCCTCAGGCATCCAGCAGAGGCAAAATAGCCCAAGCAGCCACACCCACATAAACCCAGTGTTAACAAAACCCTTCCAACACCAGACAAGGGAAGGTAGCCACTTTAAAGGGAAGTGCACACACAAGCATAGGAAGCTACACATTGCCGCCGGCAACAGCATGCATGGCAGCCATGTCACGGCAATCACCCAGAAGGCCGAGACACTGCCACCGCATGCTCTAACAGCAACACGTTGCCGCGGGCAACCGCAAGTGTGGAAACAGTGTCACAGCGTACACAATAGGCTGTGAAAATAACTACTTCCACAAAATACTGATTGAAGGCTGCTATAAACCTGCTTCCACAAAATACTGATTAAGGGATTTGATATACCTGCTTCCTCTTAATACTGAATTAGGACTGCGATATATACCTACTTCCACTAAATACTGATTAAGTGGTTCTATATACGTTTTTCTACCAAATATTGATTGAGGCCTTCGATATTCCTGCTTCCAGAAAATAATGATTGAGGACTACGATATACCTGCTTCCACAAAATACTGATTAAGGGGTTTGATTTACCTGCTACCACAAAATACTGATTGAGGGCTGCGATATACCTGCTTTTACAAAATTAGGATTAATAGGTTTGATATACCTGTTTCTACCAAATATTGATTGAGGCCTGCGATATACCTGCTTCCACAAAATACTGATTGAGGGCTGTGATATACCTGCTTCCACAAAATACTGATTAAGTGGTTCGATATACATTTTTCTACCAAATATTGATTGAGGCCTTCGATATACCTGCTTCCAGAAAATAATGATCGAGGACTGCGATATACCTGCTTCCACAAAATACTGAATAAGGGGTACGGTATACCTGTTTCTACCAAATATTGATTGAGGCCTACGATATACCTACTTTCACAAAATACTGATTAAGGGGTTCGATATACCTGCTTCAACCAATTATTAATTGACGCCTACGATATACCCTCTTCCACAAAATACTGATTAAGGTGTTTGATATACATGTTTCCACCAAATATTGATTGAGGCCTGCAATATACCTGCTTCCACAAAATACTGATTAAGGGGTTAGATATAACTTTTATAGTCCAGCAAATATAGATAAAGTATTTATATGATGGGTCAATAAGTAAATAGTAACTAAGTCCAGCTGAGGAAGTAACCCTTATAAAGAAAATTGTAATTTTAATAATAATTATACAAAATGACGTACAACATTCACCTATTGTAGGTAGAACCACAAAGAAGGCTGGGTAGGCTAATATTGGGTGGGGAAACTCTCCTTACATAAACACCCTAAGCTATCCCTTTGCCCAGGGACAGCCCCTAATGTTGGGGACTCCCTGTCCTCGAGCCTTGACTACCAACTCCTACTGTACCCTTGATTTGTGTCAGCTGGTGGATTTTGGCCTAGAAGTGGACTCCTACATGGACAGACAGACAAAACAAACACAGAAGTGCTCTATGTATACAGCCCTGATGATGTGTAAACAACAAGAGGTACAAGGTGCACTTAACAAACAACTAAAAACACCCTATTATGATAGTATATTTGATATCACAAACAAAATTATAAAGTAAACCCCAACGCGTTTCCCCCACGGTGTGGGATCATCAGGGGGTGAATGAATCTATATATTTGAATAGATGGTAGAACAAAAACCAAACGGACGGGGACCCATGTTATAATGAGGCCTCCGTGAGGCGGGTGTAGATCACCGTTACGGATATAATGGTGTCAATCCACAATCAATAATTAAAATGGACCAGGTGATATTGCTAAGAGGAGAAGGAGGCAGATAGAGTATCGCACCCCCAGGTTACGTGAACAGTTGTTTCATGCGATCAAGAGTTCAAGGTAGGCTTCTGTGGAGAGAAATATATATATACATGTAACTATACAGTTACACCTACAGTAGCTTTTTAAATAGCTGACACGTGCCCACCACCACTTAGCTCCCCAATCAAGGGGACAACTTACTGTGTCCAAAGGTGCTTGGTGTAGATCTGGATGCAGTATATAATGCAATTATTAAGATCACACAGGTTGACCGTGGTCATGGACAGGCATGAACTTATGATGCCCTACAGGACGATCATCCATCCATAGATAGAAAAACAGAACTACCTCAGATACGCCACTCATTAGGTAAATACCGGCCAAGAGGAGATGGCTTGTTGAGTAAGGTCGCCTGTATGGCATGAAACGTACATAAGAAATCAAGTATGTCCTGACACTGAGGCCAGAATGTCCAGAGATTACTCACGGTCAGAGCCTGTTGCAGCTATTCCTCCAAGGTTAATCCTCCTGGGGTCCAATGCATTGTCTATCCGTCCGTCCCCACCTTATATGCACCCTCCCAATTGGTCCCAGGTGGCTACCTCATTGTTGTAACTGCCGCTCACAGGACAGCCACTGAGTATAGGCGTGCGTTCCACTGTGGAGCGAACGCTACAGTGCCGACTTCCGGTAGGCACTGCCGCTCACAAGACAGCCACTGAATATAGGCGTGCGTTCCACTGTGGAGCGCACGCTACAGCGCCGACTTCCAGCAGGCACCTCCGGTCAGGTAGTGTAGTGACGTAAGTCAATTGGTTCCGGAACGCATCCCACATCCGGTCGTTGGACCGCATCTAACCTCCTGTCCCACATATTCCGTGCTTCCTCCAAGAATTGGAAGATAAAGCTATGTGATACCTGTCAAAGGCTTATAAGAAGGGGACAGGATTTTTTAAGGGGACAGGATTGGAATAAATTTAATTTATTACTTAAGTCACTTAACGTAAATCTAACATTAATTTATATGGACGCTACTCGATGGTATGATACTTCAAATGGATCACTGCCCTAATGTGGGGAAGATGAACCGGATACCAAGGTCTGGGGACCAAGTTGGAGGGAGACCAGGCTTTAGGGGAAGGAAAACTAATAGTACAGAAAGAATCGTCATAGCAATTGATACAGGCTTGCCCCATTATGATAAAGCCGGGGAAAGCAGACAGGTAAACAATGAATCTGTTTATATTCATTGTTTATGATACTTAATAGTTAGGTACTTTGCGCACCAGGCCCAGTTATGGGGACATTACATTCATGATAGCCTCAAAAGCTAAAAGGGATATGCAGGGGGGAGGGGGAGAAGAAGGGAGGGGGGGGGGGGGAATTAGGAATACAGAGTAGGGATATACCAAGGACAGGTCAAGGGGCCAATCAGAAGAATAAATGTTAATTAAGCTAAAGTTAAAGGGCAAGATGCCCAGGGGTCAACCAATGGACCAGGTAACAGAATGTCTACAAAAGGTGGTCTAGAGAAGGGGTGGTCTAGAGGAAGTCCAAGGAGGGAGAAGGGCCCAATTTACAGAGGTCAGAGAAAACATGAGAAGGTTAGTCTTTCGTTAAGGTCACGGGGGGACTGGGACCGGAATCTGTGGATCCATTCACTCTCCTTCTGCAGGATCCTCCTGTCCCAGTCGCCCCCGCGTGGAGATGGAGGTACCAGTTCTAGCACTGTAAATTGAAGGGACCTGGGGTCACCCCCGTGGAAATCATTAACGTGGGTGGCAATCGGTGTTGCCTCCTTGTTGTTCACATCATTCACGTGCTCCAAGATCCTCCTTCTCAACTCCCTCGCCGTCTTTCCGACATAGTCCATGGGACATGAACATTGACAAAGGTAAACAACGCCTTTAGATTTACAATTAATAAAGTCCCGAACGTGGAACGTCTGACCCGTCACCGAGCAGGTGATGATTTTAGCAATGGACAGATAGTCACATGCTTTATAGCTACCGCATTTATAGATGCCAACGGGTTTTCGGTCCAGCCAGGTGCCCGTTTTAGCAGGTGGTATAAAGTGGCTACATACTAATCGATCTTTCAGACTCCTGCCTCGTCTGTAGGAGACGGCGGGGTGCTTAGTGACTATCTCTGAGAGGTCAGGGTCCATTCTTAGAATCGGCCAGTATTTATTAAGTACTTGTTTGACATCATGATTTGCTGCATCGAAGTTAGAGATGATTCGTGCCGGTTGGGAACAGTCCACCGTCCTACTTTCGGGGACTAATAAGTCAGTTCGATCCCTTGTCAATGCATGTTTAAAGGCATCCCTTAGTACCGGTTGTGGATAGCCCCTGGCCCTAAATCTAACCTGCAGAGCCCTTGCCTCACTGAAGAAGGACTCCTCACTGGAGCAGTTCCTTCTCACCCGGAGGTATTGACCTCTTGGAATACCCCGTTTTAGGGGGGCAGGGTGGTAACTGCTCCAGTGAAGCAAGGAGTTTGTGGCTGTTGTCTTCCTATATATATTGGTGGATAGCTTATCCCCAATCTTGATTATTCTCACGTCTAGGAAGGTGATACTAGATGAATTAGATTCAGAGGTGAACCGGAGGTCTATCTTATTTTTGTTAAGATCTGAGACAAACCTCTTAAACTCTGCTGGTTTTGCCCTTCCAAACCACGAACACGTCGTCAATGAAGCGTGTCCAGAACTGGATGTTACTGGACCACCAGACGACGTGATCGGGAAAGACGTGAGTGTCCTGCCACCAGCCCAGGAAGAGGTTGGCATAAGTAGGGGCACATGGGCTGCCCATTGCCGTCCCCCTGAGCTGCTGGTAGAACCGTGAATTGTACAGGAAGAAATTATGGGTCAGGGTAAACTCCAGTAGCTTCAGGATAAAACCATTGTGTGAACCATATTGTATTCCCCTGGTACGTAGGAAATACTCAACGGCTCTAAGCCCACACTGGTGGGGGATGGAACTATACAATGATTCGACATTGATGCTACCCAGGATGCAATCTGGATCAAGGTTAAGAGTGTTGATTTTGTTGAGGAAGTCCATTGTGTCCCTCGTATAGGCCGGGAGGGACACAACGAACTCCCTCAACACCCGGTCCAAGTAAACCCCACAATTCTGGGTTAGGGAGTTGACACCCGAGACAATGGGGCAACCCTTTAACGGGGTGGTGCCCTTGTGGATTTTGGGGAGCTCAAAAAAAGGTCGCTATCAGGGGTTTAGCTGGCAGAAGAAAATCAAATTCAAGCGTACTGATAACTTTATCATTAAGGCCGGTAAGCAGTATCTGTTTCAGATCAGTTAGAAAAGACTGGGTTGGATTAGCGGGTAAGATCCTATAACCCTCTTTGTCCTTCAGGAGATCCAGGCACATACGCATATACGAATCACAGTCAAGGACAACTAGATTGCCACCCTTATCGGATGGTTTAATAACAATAGTGTGGTCCTTTTCAAGCGACCTTAGTGCCTGCATCTCCGTCGGGGAAAGATTAAAGGACTTTGGGCCTATTTGGTCAAGTCGTTCCAGATCGCTAGTGACCATCTGTAAAAAGATGTCCACGTGTTCATAGTTGGCCGGGGGTGGCATCCTTTTGGTTTTAAGCCTCAGTGTGGTAAAAGGGCCCGATCCTGCAACGCGATTGTGATCTCTGTTCAGATCCGTAAGGGTCTGTAGGTCGTCAAAGTCCCCCTCATCCAAGCCAAGTCTGTTACAGGTCTCTCTACTTGAGGCTTTAAAGAATTTGTGCCACTTTAGTCTCCTACAGAAGAGGTGGAGGTCCCTGGTCCAGGAAAAGAGGCTAAAGCTCGTGGTGGGCAGAAATGACAAGCCCCTCTTAAGGACCCCCACCTCTTCTGGAGTGAGGCTCCTGGCTGAAAGATTTACGATCTGGAGGTCAGTTACTGTCCCTTGTCAATCCGGCCGCGATCCCGTAGTTGGTATGGCATCGCGCTCTTCTCTAAAAAAGAAGGCTGTTGTTGTGACAAGGTATTGTTGGAATAGACAGAGGGAGGCGAGGGGGAGGAGGTATTTTGGTAGCCAGATCCTCGTGACGCCCGTCCCCTGCCTCTGTAGCCGCCGCCCCTCGGCCATCCTCGTCCTCCTCGTCGTCTAGAACCCGAACGACCCGAATTAGATGAACCTCCATAGGGCTTGGAGTACGAGTCCGTATCTGAAGAATCAAATTCAGAGGAGGAGGGTTCAGAGACCGCTACAGGTCCCACGTGTTGGTTACTTTTTGCGTATATTAGTAAATCTATATGTCTTCACGTTACAGCTGCACTCATCTATCGCACGTGGCTGGATGATCGTCCTGTAAGGCATCATAAGTTCATGCCTGTCCATGACCACGGTCAACCTGTGTGATCTTAATAATTGCATTATATACTGCATCCTTGGACACAGTAAGTTGTCCCCTTGATTGGGGAGCTTACTGGTGGTGGGCACGCGTCAGCTATTTGAAAAGCTACTGTAGGTGTAACTGTATAGTTACATGTATATGTATCTTTCTCTCCACAGAAGCCTACCTTGAACTCTTGATCGCATGAAACAACTGTTCACGTAACCTGGGGGTGCGATACGCTATCTGCCTCCTTCTCCTCTTAGCAATATCACCTGGTCCATTTTAATTATTGATTGTGGATTGACACCATTATATCCGTAACGGTGATCTACACCCGCCTCACGGAGGCCTCATTATAACATGGGTCCCCGTCCGTTTGGTTTTTGTTCTACCATCTATTCAAATATATAGATTCATTCACCCCCTGATGATCCCACACCGTGGGGGAAACGCGTTGGGGTTTACTTTATAATTTTGTTTGTGATATCAAATATACTATCATAATAGGGTGTTTTTAGTTGTTTGTTAAGTGCACCTTGTACCTCTTGTTGTTTACACATCATCAGGGCGGTATACATAGAGCACTTCTGTGTTTGTTTTGTCTGTCTGTCCATGTAGGAGTCCACTTCTAGGCCAAAATCCACCAGCTGACACAAATCAAGGGTACAGTAGGAGTTGGTAGTCAAGGCTCGAGGACAGGGAGTCCCCACCATTAGGGGCCGTCCCTGGGCAAAGGGATAGCTTAGGGTGTTTATGTAAGGAGAGTTTCCCCACCCAATATTAGCCTACCCAGCCTTCTTTGTGGTTCTACCTACAATAGGTGAATGTTGTACGTCATTTTGTATAATTATTATTAAAATTACAATTTTCTTTATAAGGGTTACTTCCTCAGCTGGACTTGGTTAGATATAACGGCTTCCACAAAATACTAATTGAGGCTACAAAATACCTGATTCCACAAAGTATTGATTAAGGCGTTCAATATACCTGTTTCCATCAAATATTTATTAAGTGGTGCGATATACCTGCTTCCACAAAATACAGATTAAGGGGTTTGATATAACTGCTACCACAAATTACTGATTGAGGGCTGCCATTTACCTGCTTTTACAAAATTCTGATTAAGAGGTTCGATATACCTGTTTCTACCAAATATTGATTGAGGCCTGCAATATACCTGCTTCCACAACATACTGATTAAGGGGTTTGATATACCTGCTTCCACCAAATTATTATTGAGGCCTACGATTTACCTGCTTTCACAAAATACTGATTAAGGGGTGTGATATTCCTGTTTCCACCAAATATTGATTGAGGGCTGCAATATACCTTCTTCCACAAAATATTCATTAAGGGGTTTAATATACCTGATTCCACAAAATTCTGATTGAGGGCTAAGATATTCCTGCTTCCACAATATACTGATTAAGGGGTTTGATATGCATGTTTGACCAAATATTCATTGAGGCCTGTGATATACCGGCTTTTGCAAAATACAGATAAAGGGGTTCGATATACCTTTTTACACCAAATATTTATTGAGGGCTGCGATATATATTTGCTTCCACTAAATACTGATTAAGGGGTTTGATATATCTGTCTCCACCAAATATTGATTGAGGCCTGCGATATACCTGCTTCCACATAATACTGCTTTTCTCTAAAAACTTAGGCACAGGGTCATTTTGAAAATGAAAGCCAGAGGAAAAGGCAGGCCATTCCGCAGGGATGGTAGGGGTCGGGCAGGTGGACTAGGCCGGAGCCTGTGGGAAGTTGGAGAAGGCTTGCACGATTTCTTCAAAGGGTGCACCAAATTTGGTTGAGTGGCTCACTAAGCCTTCCTCTTCTGCACCCTACTTATCCTCTGTTTCTGCACCCTCCTCACTCTCTGCTATGTTCACCCCCAAATACACCACCACCACCACCATAGCCACTCCGACTCGAGTCAGATTAAGTTTTTTCCCCATCCATTCCCAGACCTTACCGATGTGCAGCCATTCTTGACATCAGATGAGGAAGAGGAGGTAGCATCGGCCACCACCCAGCGGTTTGACGACAATACCCAGATCAGCCCAAGGAGGGATGTCCCTGCTGTTGCTGTCCACTCCAAGATCTCAAATGTCTGTGGTGGTGAAGGTGATTTTAAAGACTTGTCGAAGGATGTCACGTGGGTGCCCACAAGAAAGGAAAAGGAGGTTAGTTCAGAGGGAGAGTCGGAGTAGCAGAGAGGGAGTAGAAGCAGGCAGAGCTCGCAGGGCACAGTAGACAAAAAGCAGACTGCAAATGTATCTGGAGCGAGCCATCGACCATGCACGGTCACTTCTGGAGCTCCCAGGACGCTGGCACATGGCTCGGTAGTGTGGGCTTTTTTTAACATGTCAGCTGCTGACAATAGTGTTGCCATCTGCAGCCTGTGATTTCAACGCATAATTCACGGTAAGCCCAACACTCACCTTGGGATGACCACCTTAAGAAGGCACCTGGCCTCCCATCACCGAGCCCAGTGGGAGCAACACCATCAGAACCCACAAAGGCACACTCCCGGAGCTTCACGTCCTGCCTCTTTTCCTTCTCCTCTCATTTGTCCTCCACTTCACCTTCCACCGTGCCGTCGTCACGTTCATCTGGCACAAGGCAGACATCCGTGGCCCAAATGTTCGAGTGTAAAAATTTGATGACGCCAGATAACCCTCTTGCCCAATGGCTGACTGCCGGCTTGTCGGAACTGCTAGCCCGCCAACTACTGCCGTATAAACTGGTGGACTCAGAGGCCTTTTAGAAAATTTGTGGGCATTGGCACACCGCAATGGAAGGTCCCTGTAAAGAAATATTTCTACCAGAAGGGCATCCCAGAGCTATATGGCCACTTTCAGCGGCAAGTGAAAATATCTCTGGCACACAGTGTCAGTGTCAAGATACATCTGACCACAGACACGTGGTCTAGCAAACACGGGCAGGGAAGGTACATAACTTTTACTGCCCACTGGGTGAACCTTCGGATGGCCGTTAAGCAGGGGCATTCTGATGGCCGTTAAGCAGGGTGAATTGCTAGGTTAAAACATTCGGGGACTGGGCCCCTGATGTTTTGTCCCAGGTCCCGAATGTCCTGCCTGCCAGCTAGATACAACTGTATTGTTGTCCTCAGGACGGCAATACAATTTAATCTAATGCACAGGAAGAGCTGAAGGACCTGTGGTGATATCACAGGTCATGTGACCAGTAAAACAGGTAGTGGTTGAGAAGGACCTGCGATGATGTCACCATCATGTGACCAGTGCAGGATAGGACGGTAGTGAAGAGGAGAGGTCCTGGGAGAAGAAGCTATATTGATGTCTGCTACATGAGGAGAGGTAAGTGAAGAGAGAGGCAGAGAAATGCTGGGAGTTGTGGTTATTTAACTGGGACTGTATGTTAGGGCTGAAGGGAGGAATCTAATTTACATGGAACTGTGTGTTGGAGGTGGCTGGGGAGGGCGTCAAGTTATTTACATTGGACTGTATGTTGAAGGCATCTGTGGATGGGGATTATGTTATTTACATGGGACTGTATGTTGGAGGCAGCTGTGGGAGGGAGTGATGTTATTTACATGGGACTAAATATTGGAGGGGGCTGGGATATGTTATTTACATGGGACTGTATGTTGAAGGCGACTGTGGGAGGGGATTATGTTATTTACATGGGACTGTATGTTGGAGGCGGCTGTGGGAGGCAGTAATGTTAATTACATGGAACTTTATGTTGATGGCAGATGAGGGAGGGAGTGATGTTATTTACATGGAACTGTGTGTTGGAGGTGGCTGGGGAGGGGGTCATGTTATTTACATGGGATTGTATGTTGGAGGGGGATGGGGGAGAGAGTGATGTTATTTAGATGGGACTGTATATTGAAGGCAGCTGTGGAAAGGGATTATGTTATTTACATGGGACTGTATGTTGGAGGTGGCTGTGGGAGGGAGGGATGTTATTTACATGGGATTGAATGTTGGAGGGGCTGGGGCAGGGTAATGTTATTTACATGGGACTGTATGTTAAATGCGGCTGTGGGAGGGGATTATGTTTTTTACATGTGACTGTAATTGTATGTTGGAGGCAGCTGTGGGAGGCAGTGATGTTATTTATATAGGACTGTATGTTGATGGCAGCTGTGGGAGGGAGTGATGTTATTTACATGGGACTGAATGTTGAGGGGGCAATGTTATTTACATGGGATTGTATGCTGAAGGCGGCTGGTGGGGGGGAATGATGATATTTACATGGGACTGAATGTTGAGGGGGTGTACATGGGATTGCATGTTGGATGCTGCTGGGGAGGGGGGGGTGATGTTATTTACATAGGACTGTATTCTGGAGGGGGCTGTAGATAGAGAGGGCTGTTATTTACATGGGACTGTATGGTTAAGGGAGGAATATAACTACAGGGGGCACTGCAGGGGGCATTATAAATACTAGGGGCACTTTAGGGTGAGCATTATAGCAGTATGAGGAAGTATAAATACTGGGGGCACTGTAGGGGTATTATAAAAGCAGGGGATATTATAGATGTTCTTATTACTACTGGGGGCCCTATAGATTTGACTTATAGGTCTGCCTTATTTCTACTGTATTACTAATAGGGGCATTTTTGGGAAGCGTTATCATGGTTGGGGGCAATGTAGGGGTCAGTATTACTAATGAGGGCATTCTAGAAAGGGAATTACTATTGGTGGGACTATGAGTAGCACTATTACTATGGCAGCACTCATTCTTCTTCAGAATAGTATTTGGGGGGTATTGGGTGGCACAGCGAGCAGCAGGATAACACTGTGGGGACTCCAGGTTGGGGGATAATGATAGAAATGGGAGGAAGCTAAGATGTCTGTGTGTCACACTCTGTAGAGATGAGGCGGCTCAAAAAAGGTGTACGGACCGAATGGAGAAGATGATGACAGAGAAGATCTACATCGGAGGAAACGTCACCTGGAGGCCCTGGATGTGACAGGTATGCGCTGCTGTATAGCAAGTAAAGCAAAATGCGATGTGTGGGGGAGAGTTGATTTAGAGAAACGAGACATATTCATTGGGGCTTGGTCCTCGGATCTTTTGAGACCCTAGCAACGCCTGTGCCGTTAAGCATGTAACCCGTGGCTCCCTTGTGGATTTGGTGTTACCGCTAAGTATTGCATGCAGGCCTGCCTCTTCTTCTCCTCCTCCTTCTCCATCCTCCGTCTCCTCCTCGGATGACTCCTCGTTTTTCCACTGCTAGCGCCTCTTCCGCTGCACCCCCCAAGCTCCCCAGAAACTATTTGACATCAAAGGTGAGACGTTGCTATGCTGTGCTGCAGCTGTTGTGCCTGGAAGCCAAGAGCCACACCGGTCCTGCACTGCTTTCAGCTCTGCGGTCACAGGCCTCAGTGGCTAACCCTGCTCAATTTGACAGTTGGTAAAGTGGTGTGCGACAACGGTGCCAATCTGCTGAGCGTGCTGAAAAATGGCAAAATGACACACGTGCCGTGCATGGCACATGTCCTGAACTTAGTCGCGCAGCGATTCGATGCCAAATACCCCAGGGTCCAGGACGTCTTGCGGCAGGCCAGGAAAATCTCTGGCCATTTTAAAAGATCTTACACGGCCATGGCTCGCCTTGCTGACGTTCAGCGGCGACACCACTTGCCCGTCAGACGTCTGATTTGTGACAGCCCGACGCGCTGGAACTCCTCTTGTATATGCTTGATAGGCTGCTCCAGCAGCAACATGCCGTTAACGATTACCTGTATGAACTCTGGAGCAGAACAGGCTTTGGGGAGCTTGGTTTCTTTTCACCGCACTAGTGGCTGCTCATGCGCAACGCATGCAGATTTATGCGGCCATTTGATGAGATCACCAAACTGGTTAGTCGCAGCCAGGGCGCCATCAGTGACATCGTACCTTACGCCTTCTTTCTGGAGCGTGCATTGATCAAGCCGTCGAGGAGCAGGAGCTTGAAGATGAGGAAGTCGCAATGCTGAATGAATTCCCAGGGGGGCTACTCCATCTGAGACAAGTCAGCATTAGTCTGAAGAGGAGTCAAAGGAGGATGGTGGCTGGGGGGGGGGGGGGGGGGGGGGGGGAGGAGGAGCAAGAAGAGCAGGCTTTGAGGGGGATTTTAAACTTTTTGGGGATCCCTGGTGTTGTCCGTGGATGGGGGGAGGAGACCGAGGACGACATTCTCCTGGGCGATGAGCAGGAGCCAGGGCACTCCACTGCTTCCAATTTAGTGCAAATGGGGGCCTTCATGCTCCAGTGTTTGAAGAGGGACCCCCATATAAAAAGCATAAAGTTCAAGGACCTGTACTGGGTGGCAACATACTTAGAACCCCGGTACAAACACAAAATGGAGGACATGTTACCAGCATCACAGAGGGCTGTCAGAATGCAGCATTTCAAGGCCTTGCTGCAAAAAATGCTGCATTCTGCTGTTGCGGGTGCTGGCAGAGGAATTTACACTCACAGCGAAACAAATGCAGGTACCAATCCTACCGTGCCTGCAAAAAGAGGGCGGTTTGAAGATGTGTTGGTCACTTTGGATATGAGATCATTCTTGCATCCAACCCATCGACAGCCGTCCTCTGGATCCAGCCTCAGGAAATGCCTAGACAGACAGGTGTCTGACTACATCGGGTTAACGGCCCAGGTGGACGCTCTGAGAAGCGAGGAACCCCTGGACTACAGGGTGTGCAGGCTTGACCTGTGGCCAGAGCTGGAACAATTTGCCATGGAACTCTTGGCTTACCCCTCGTCGTGTGTCCTGTCCGAAAGGACGTTTAGAGCAGCAGGGGGGATTGTGACCGATAAGAGCACTCGCTTAGCTCACGACAGTGTGGACTACCTCACATTTCTAAAAATGAATGGGTCTCGGAGGAATTCAACACCTATGACGACCACATGTAATTGAATTTCCTCATGCCAGCCCACACATATCCGACACAACCCAGAACAAAGAATGGTCCTTGTCTTATGTATATACAGCGGCATAAAAGGCCTTTTCTGTCAGGTGAATGACAAATGTTTGGGACCTGTACTGGCCTACAGTAAAATTTTTATCTGGTGACCGCCTAATGTTCCTCCAGTCACATAATCACAAGTTCTTTTCTGTCAGGTGAATGTCTAATTTTTGGGGCCTGTACTCCAGTGGCCTACAGTTTAATTTTTATCCAGTGATCGCCTAATGTACCTCCAGCCAAATCATCACAAGTTCTTTTCTGTCAGGTGAATGCCTAATTTTTGGGGCCTCTACTGGCCTACAATAAAATTTTTATCCAATGACCGCATAATGTACCTCCAGCCACATCATCACAAGTTCATTTCTGTCAGGTGAATGTCTATTTTTTGGGGCCTGTACTGGCCTACAGTAAAATGTTTACCCAATGACCGCCTAATGTACCTCCAGCCACATCATCACAAGTTCCTTTCTGTCAGGTGAATGCCTAATTTTTGGGGCCTGTACTCCAGTGGCCTACATTAAAATTTTGATCCAGTGACCACCTAATGTACCTCCAGCCACATAATCACTAGTTCTTTTCTGTCAGGTGAATGCCTAATTTTCGGGGCCTATACTCCCGTGGCCTAAAATAAAAATTTTCTAGGCTCCAGCAGGGCACATTTTTGAGAGTTTCCCTTTATGATGCATACAAATGGACCCTGATTAAAATACATTCTTTTTGTGGGAATTTTTGCTAATGATTCCCCTCTGGTATGGTACTGTCCATGTTTTGGGACTTTTTGTGCACTTTTAGTAAGTATTTGGTGGCTGCAAATATGACCTGAAGGTTTTTCAGGTTCGCCTGCCATTAAAGTCAATGGGGCAAGCGGCAAACGCGCAGTTCGCGAACATTTGATCACGAATGCAAGTTCGCGTTCGCAAACAGTCCCCACCGATGTTCGTCCATACTCTGTGTATCCAGAACAAACACAGGGAGGCTATCTAGATAACTTTCCTCTCTGGAATGAAGTGGAATGGATTTTCTGCATTCAGACCATTAAACCTATGGGGCTAAATTACCAAGTTGTCTTCTCCTGCTTCATTAAATAAGATCCCCACCACAGACTTACTTTTTATGTGATATATTCCACATATCCTGTACTGGTTCATTTTGTCCATACACTCATACCCTACCCCTCATTTTCATGATGGACACTATTGTCAGATGGATGAATAGACTGCATTCTGCAGTTATCCATGTTAGAATGCATGTCCACTCTATGAAAGGGATCTGTGTACCATCTGTTACTTACTACATAGACACACCTTCTCTCTGCTTTTCCTAGGCTGAGTGAGGGCACGTTCATGTGTCACGATTCCTAGGAGCAGCTCATCCCCATTTAAGTGAATGGGTCTGAGTGCAGTTCCAAGCATGGCCGCTATTGGTAAGCTGTGAGAAGGAAGCATCACACACAGGAGCGCTGCTTCATTCTCAAAAAAGCTGATAGGCAGGAGTCCCGGGTGCTGGACATCTACCGATCAGATACTGATGACCTACTGTCAGGGGAGCACCCAGGAATTTTGTTTAGGGGGGGTCCGAAAGGCAAAAAAATGTGGCATATGTAGTGCGCTGTGCTAATTCAATTTTTCAAAGCCCCCTTTATATTTAAAAATGCAGGGGAAGGGTGTAGTGTGTTGCGCTGATTCTTTTACTTGGCCATCCTAAAAGCTCTGCAGGAAAATAAAAATTTTTTGGCCCCGCCCATTATTAAAAGCCCCTCCTACATATAATAGGCCACTCCCAACAAACACTGTACAGCTGACATTCTATAGTTGCGGCCTGTCTCTACACATCATACGGAGAGGGGAGGGTCTGTCCTGGCTGCACTGCCTGCTTCACATTATACAATAGACAGCCGGCTACAGCCAGGAAGCTCCTCCACTCTCCTCCCTCCCCAGATCCTGCTCAAGGCCTGTGGTTCCCCCCCATCATCTGCCACCCGCCCGTGGCCTGCTGCCCCCCTTGACCGTCCTCACCCAGCTCTGAATCCTCCTTCTGCAAATGGCAGGGGGAGGAGCCGGAGCATCTCCTCTCCTACATAGCACCACATACCTCTTACATCCAGTGATGTCACCTTTGTTGTAGACGTTCTCTTTCCTCATCTTCTCCATTCAGACCAGACCACCATGATGATTTTTCAGCCATCTCCCAGCTCTGCAGAGATTAACAAACAGACATTAGTTTCCCACATTTCCATCATCTTCTGAACACCCTTTCCTGCCACCCCCAATACTGTGCCCGCTGTGCCCCCAATACTATACTGCAGAAACAGTCCCCCTGGAAATACTACTACCACACAGATAGTGCCCCCCATAACAATTATTGGCACACAGTGCTCTAAAAAAATAACTGCGCCCAGACACTAATAGTATAAAGATAATGTCCCCCAAAAATTATTGTGCTAAGCTGATACTGTGGCAGGGTGCCCCCCAAAGTAACAGGGCTCTCCAAAATAGAAATAATTCTCTGCCAGAGCACACTTAGTAGTAATAATGCCCCTATAGTGCCCATACTAGTAATCATGTTCCTCATAGCCCCCCAGTATTAGCAAAGCTCCGCATAATACCCCCTAGTACTAATAATTCTCCCTACAATATGACAGTACATGAAATACCCCCGCTTAGTGCCCGCTGTTGAGCTAATGTCCCCATAATGTGTGCCAGTATAAAATACCCCTATATAGTGCCCCAGTAAATGCCCTCATAGTGCTCCTCTCCCCCTTCCCCATAGTGTCCCCCATAATGTGCCAGTAAAAAATGCCCCTTCTAAGTGCCACCATATGCCCTAATAGTGCTCCACTCCTCCATAGTGCCGCCCTCCCCTATAGTGCCTACCATAATGTGCCAGTAAAAAAAATGCCCCCTTAGTGCCACCAGATGCCATAATGCCCCCATAATGTGCCAATAAGAATAAAGGCCCCTTTAGAGCCCCCACTTCACCTTAGTGCCCCCAAATAATGCCCCTATAGTGCCACCAGATGCCCCATAGTGCCATTCTCCCCTATAATATGTCAATAAAAAAAATCCCCTTTAGACCCCCAGATGCCCCCATAGTGCTCCTCTCCCCCATGGTGCCGCCCCATAATGTGCCAGTAAAAAATGCCCCTTCAAAGTGCCACCATATGCCCTAATAGTGCTCCACTCCTCCATAGTGCCGCCCTCCCCTATAGTGCCTCCCATAATGTGCCAGTAAAAAATGCCCCCTTAGTGCCACCAGATGCCATAATGCCCCCATGTGCCAATAAGAAAAAAATTCCCCTTTAGAACCCCCACTTCCCTATAGTGCCCCCAAATAATGCCCCTATAGTGCCACCAGATGCCCCATAGTGCCGTTCTCCCCTATAGTGCCCCCATAATGTGTAAAAAAAAAAGCCCCTTTAGATCCCCCATAGTGCTCCTCTCCCCCATGGCCCCCCCCCCCCATAATGTGCCAGTAAGAAGTGCCACCTAAAAAAAAAGTACCACCAGATGCCCCATAGTGCCGTTCTCCCCTTTAGTGCCCCCATAGTGCCAGCTCCCCCCCCTCCAAAAAAACAAAACAAAAAAAAAAATACACTGATACTTACCTCCATCAGCAGCGATGCGATGCAGGCTCTTGCGGTCTGTGTCCCTGCTGTGTGCTGCCCGGCTCAGGCGCGTGATGATGACGTCATCTCGCCTGAGCCGGCCTCTGATAGGCTGCAGGCATTAGTGCCTGCGGCCTATCAGAAGAACAGGGGAGGGACACACCTCTCCCTCCCCTGCCGCAGCACAGCTCAGGCATCTGTATTGCTGTCCTAAGGACGGCGATACAGATGGATTAGATATGGAGATGAGCGCTTCCACAATGGAAGCGCTCATCTCCTAGTACTCCCACTGCCCCCCCCACCACCACCGCCGCGGCCGCCGCAATTACATCCAGGGCCGCGCCGCCTGTGGTGATCGGCGGACCCGCTGGACCCCCCCTGTAGGTGCGCCACTGCCTACTGTATCCTGGAGATAGGTCATCAGTAAAAAAAAAATCTCGGAAAGCCCCTTTAACCCTTATAGGACCTTGAGATTTTCCGCTTTTACATTTTCATTTTTCACTCCCCGCCTTCTCAGAGCCAAAACATCAGTTCACATAGCCTTATGAGGGCTAATTTTGTTATATTTTAATTGTTTGGGCATTTTTGCATGTGAAGATGCCCATGATGTTTATTTTTTTACTGTTTAGGTATTTTTATTTCAAGGAAAGGGGGGTGATTAGAACTTTTTTTTTTTTTTTCTATTTGCAAAAACTTTTTTTTACTTTCTTTAAGTCAACTTGGGTAACAATAACTGGCAATCATTAGATTGCCTATTGTGTTCATTGATATCTATATAGACATCACTGAACACTTCATTTGCACTATACCAATACAATGCTGCCACCTAGTGGCCTGTTATTGGTATAGTCATCTAATAGGCTCTGAAGCCTGCTTTAGGCTACAGCCTATTAGCGCAAGGTAACAGGTTCCCCGATCTCTGCCAGGGGAACGCTGTTACCGGAGCGGAAGTTCGTGACTTCTGCTTCCGGATTGTGCCGATGTCGTGGTCACATTTGACCACGACATCTGAAAGGGAAAATGTATGCAATCAGCCTTTTTAAAATTTTATTCATTTGTTTTCCGATACGCCATTTACCATAATGGATTACTATTGTTATATTTTAATAGTACGGGCGTTTTCACACACGGCAATGCCCATGATTAGGGATGAGCGAATCGACTTCAGATGAAACATCCGAAGTCGTTTTGCATAAAACTTTGTTTGAATACTGTACGGAGCGAGTGCACCGTACAGTATTAGAATGTATTGGCTCCCATGAGCCGAAGTTATCACTTCGCGAAGTCTCACGAGACTTCTGGTAATGATTTCATACATTGATTTCTACTTTAAAAAAACATTTCCCGAACTTGGGTTCGGTTCCACTTGACTTGAGAAAGGTTCTGTGAGAAAACCGAAACGTCGCTGTGGTACATGTGTGAATAAAGTACACATTTTTGTCACGTTTTACAGAGGAGTGCCGTGGATTTCTTCTACTTATGTCTACACCCGTGATCAAGAGTTTAACACAGGCACCCGCCACAACATAGGAGTGCTGCCCCATTTCCACGTATATATATATATATATATATATATATATAGATAGATAGATTTTTTTTTTAAACTAGGAGATCTAGAGATATTAAATATGTTTCTAAAAAAAGCATTTTAGACATGAGCAAAAAATATTTATCCTCAGTTTTCTAAAAGTAAATGACTAATTGAAATGTAAGTCATAAAACAAATAATTGTTAATACAAGCAGCAGACATACAAGAGAAAAATCATTAAAAATACATTACGGGTGTTAACAGGGGAGGAATTACAAATGAAACATAGAAATTAATGTGTCATTGTTTAGCCTTCTTTGTGATCTACCTGCAGCGAGGAGAAAATAAGCAGTGGAAACTTGAGATGCACCTGTGGGGTTTTACTGGGTTTATGGTACAACAATTTACTCCTATGTGGCCTGGATCCTCCACACTGAGAGAAATGTTATGTTACAAAGACGAAGTGGAAATGAAGAGCTGTGTAATTATTAGTTTTGTTGCTAACAGATCAATCATTGGAGATGAACTGCTTACAAAGGTCATATATGACCTTTCGGTTGGAATTTAACTGGCACCGCGGTTGTGATTTGCTCACAGCAGCAATCCCCTGCTGACTGTATTATAACAGTCTTGGCAGCATTAATAGGCGGTACTGCATTCCATGTCGTTGGTACTCTTATAATTATGACAAATGACTAAATGTGTTATTTTCCAGCAAAGCAATAGCAGTCAAAAGGGTACTTAGAGTTTGTAAGAGGTGATAGCTGGTGTGGTTTAAAAAGCTTTTATTTTTGAATGCAGATTGAATTATACATGGCCACCCCACTGACAAGGGAACTGCAGGCTAAACCCATTTCATACAACGTCTGGGCTGTCAGCAGCTGCAGTGATGCCCTTTCTTATTCTTACACAAAATGTGAGTGGTCTCTGGCACGAAGCAGTCTGCATGAACAATATTAAAGGCTTTGCTCCTCTATGTAATACGACTGTAAAATAAAGTAACTCAGCTATTAAATTGTACAATCTAATGTCATCGAAATAAAAACCTGGCTGTATATCAGTAGTGACTGAAAAAATCATAATGAAAATACTTGAAAATAATAGTATAAAATATCAGTAGACTAAAAAAAATTAATTTTGCAAACAATGCTTAAATACAATTTCTATACTCTTACACCTTTGAAGGCACAGCTATTTCAGTCCTTGAAGGCACAGCTTTTTTTGTTATTGCATCACTACACTACCTTCCAACAGCAATATGTTTCAATTATTTCCGTCAGCATAGCCATATAATTTTATTTTGTATTTTTAGGTATATAATTATTAAAAAACTATTTTAAGTAAGGGCACTTTTAAAATTATTTTAGGGTTTTGATTGTACAGAATTCTGCGCGTGGAACACATGACATGTTAACTTTATACTGCAAGTCAGTATGATTAAAACAATACCAAATCTATAGATTTTTATTTTTTCCTTACAAAAACACTTTCAAAATTGTTTTTATGTTAGGAAAACTTAAATTCACAATGAATCCGAATTTCCTCACGCTTTGTGGTAATGAATCAGTTTTTCCTTAATGACAGCTGCAAGTCTTACAAAGTGAAAATAAGAAGCCCAGGAATGCGAGATCACCCATTATGCCGTGCAGACAGATAGCAGATAGCCATCCCTGTCATGTCACAGCCCTATAAAACCCTCATCCCGTAGGGTCTCCACCATTGTCCTGTGAGCTGATCATAGGGAGAGACATGACAAGTGCTTATGCGCTAGGCACAGTGTTGCTGAAAACGATTACTAGAAGAATATTGGAGAGGGAGAGTGCAAGGAAAGGACAAGGAGAGTGAAGGGAGTTATGCTGTTTTTTTTTTATTTATTCCTACATTTACTTATTCCTACATCAGCATGAACTAAGATATGTAATTCAATACCAATAAGATGGAAGCCTTTATTATTCCACTGCCAGCGTGCCAACCAATACCATCCAGTCTGCACCCTTTAGGGAGGCCAGGTCTTAATGATGGCCATCCTCATCTTTTGCTGGCTTTACTTCTTCCAAATCATCCTTCAAAGTCTCCATGTCCTAGAAAAGTCAGCAAGGTGCAGAGAGAGGAGGAGCTGGATGTTCCTGATGAAATAATCTCATCTATATTAGATGATGTGGAAAAGGAGGAAAAACAGATGGCAGAAGAAGGGCTCCCACCTGTAGGGCAGGAGAGCGCTGGGAATCGAGAAGTGGGTATTCCAAAGCTGATTAATATTCTTTATTTATTGGCCTTGAAGAAGATTGCAAGCCAGAACTGCAATAATATGCCTATTGTGCCCCAACCTAACCAGCCAAACCCCATACCAGCAACAGCCCCTGTTTAAAGGTGCCAAGGGACCATTAACAATGAAGAAGGACTATACAGTGCGGTTCAGTGTGGCCATACCCTAAGGCAGAGTGGCCTGGGTATACCTGATTCATAGTGATTTGAAGGCCTCTTTCACACGAGCAGGATGGATTAGGTCCGGATGCATTCAGTGAAACTCGCACCATTTTGCAAGCAAGTTCAGTCAGATTTGTCTGCGATTGCATTCAGTTGTTCAGTTTTTTCCACGCTAGTGCAATGTGTTTTGATGCGTTTTTCACACGCGTAATAAAAAACTGAAGGTTTACAAACAACATCTCTTAGCAACCATCAGTGAAAAACGCATTGCATCCACACTTGCTTGAGGCTTCTATGGGGCCAGGGCTGCATGAAAAATGCAGAATATAGAATATGCTGCATTTTTCACACAACGCAGAACTGATGCGTGAAAAAAATGCTCATGTACACAGACCCATTGAAATGTATGGGTCAGGATTTAGTGCAGGTGCTATGCGTTCACATCACACATTGCACCCGCGCCGAAAAACTCGCTCGTGTGAAAGGGGCCCAATTCCAATATTTTTTACAGCCTTCATTGCGTGTGATTAACAATGTATTAATGTTATAAAACAGGAATTATGTGTATTCTTTTATTTCTTTATAGTTTTGACATATTAAAGCATTTTGGAATGGGAAAAAGTTTTTTTTTTTAGATATTTTGAACATTAAGGGTATCTTCCAAAACAAGGAGAGACATCCAGCTTCCCATAAAAAAGTGATAGCCTTTATCCTTTAAAGCGATAAAATAACCAATGACACAGTACAGACTCACAGCGTTAGCGTCTATGCGTTTCAGAACTTAAAATGTGACCCTTACTACAAGGGTCACATTTTAAGATCCGAAATGCATAGACGATAATGCTGTGTGTCTGTACTGTATCATTGGATATTTTATCGCATTAAAGAATAAAGGCTATCACTTTTTTTTGGGAAGCTGGATGTCTCTCCTTGTTTTGGATTATACTCAGTTCCAGGCTGATCCGTGCCTCCCCAAGTGATTGCAGGTTAATCCTTTAGTGCTGTTGAATTAAGGGTATCATATGGCTCAATATTAGAGATAAGCAAATTTTCGGTTCAATCTGAATAGATTTGCGGCAAATTACGTTTAAAAAACGGCTATTTCCTAGCTGCTGAGAGCCTTTATAGTGTTAGGAAGTTTGCTTTTGTAGTGAAATAATACTGTGAGTCCGTATGACATGCAGATGACAGGAGTCGCTCTTAGAAACACAGCATACTTCACTTTTTTGGGCGGTCACGGGGCCAAAACTGACCAAATAACTCAAGTATCAACTCAGCCTTATAGGTAGATGTTAGCGTCAAGAAGAAGTGCACTCCTTTTACACCCTCGTCAGCTGATTCCACATAGATGTCTTCAGAACCTATTCTATTAAACGCTTATACAACAAACACCGAAAATGAACTGAGATTAAACGGGTATATCATCAAAAAATAAATCCTTTATTGAATAAATAACATATATGAACGAGAACGTGATACAACAGATAAAAAATGACTACATCTGAGGAGGCATATCAGCACAAGTGAAACACTAAAAGGGAAGGAATGGAGTACAGGAATAGAGGCAAAAAAGGAGAGTACTATGCCTGCCTGAATATTGCATGTAAGTCCGTGACCACAATTACTTTGTATATATAAGGGGCATAAAACCACCAAAAGATACTAAAGTGCAAGTGCATATAATGAGACACCACATCAATAAATGGTCACAGACTACACAGCAATATACGGATGTGTAATGGTTCCAGTAAATATGTATCACGTTCTCGTTCAAGGTAGACAAATGTAGAGATTGCTGCAGCTCTCACCTCACACTAAGCAGAGCACGGATGTACAGACCTGGACTCAGTCTGGAGCAAAATGAAAAAAGAAAACGAATTCCAGCTCTTCACAATAAAAGGCTTCTTTATTCCACTTCTTTAAAAACAGACATCAAATGCAGAGTAGTATGCTGTGACGCGTTTCGGGCTGTTATATCTTAGCCCTTCATCAAGACAACTAAACAAACTTAAAATCTCCTTTTTATACACAGTGAGGAACAACCCTTCCCACTTGATTGGTCAGTTTCCATGCTCCAGAACAGCATCAGGTGTTCCTGACCTGTTAATTACTAAGAGAAACACCCCAATCAAGTGGGAAGTGATCCACAGTTTCAGAGAGAAAAAAAAAAAAGAAAAAAAAAAAAAAAGAAAATACTTCATTTATATTGTAAAGTTAGGTCATGTTTCCTATTCAATCCTCTAGGTATACATGTACCCAAATTAAACATCCAGTATGTTTCACGACTGTACAATTTTTGCCTACGGTCTCCTCCCCTGACTGGAGCCGTGACTCTCTCAATTCCTTGCACACAAAACGCAGAGGTATCGCCCTTATGTACTACCGCAAAGTGTGATGTGGCCGCTGAGACATTGCGTGTTGCAACATGTGGGATATCGCTCAGATGCTTCCGAATTCTTATTTTTAGCTGGTTTATTGTACATCCCACATATTGCAGCATACAAGCACGGCATGTGATGACATAGACTACATATTCAGTATTGCAGTTGATATATTGCCGCATTTTGTGTATGCTATTGTTCGATGTAGATGCAATATCTTTACTCACTGACCTGTATGTGCAACATATGCATTTTTTGCTTCCACATTTGAAGTTTCCTTTCGTGCTCAGCCAGACTGGTTCACACCCTGCGTTTTCCATATACAAACTAGGACTAACTTTTTGTCCTACAGTTGGTGCTTTTTTTGCAATGCATCTAATACCTGCCTCCGCGATGTCCCCCCAACCCTCATCAAAACCTATAACCGGGAAATGTCTACGTAAAATGTTGCAGATAAGGGGATATTCTACACTAAAATTAGTGACAAAAGTCGCAGGATTGCTCAAATTTCGATTGCAGACCTGCGTGTTATCATTTTTTCCTCTATTTTTTCTTTTCTTTTTATTCGCATTCTTAGCTTGAGTAAATATGAGTGACTCTCTGTTCACCGAAATTTCATATTCCTTGGCTTTTCGAATGTTTTCTCTCGAATATCCCCTGATCTGTAACCTGGTTGAAATGTCAGATGCCTTCTTCTCAAACAGATCGAAAGATGAGCAATTTCTACGTGCCCTCAACATCTCCCCTTTGGGTATATTCTTGGCCACATGTGGGGGATGGCAGGATGATGCATGAAGCAATGTATTCCCAGCTGTAACCTTACGATGGGTACAGGTGTCAACTTTTTTGATCATATTTTGTGTGCAAGGAATTGAGAGAGTCACGGCTCCAGTCAGGGGAGGAGACCGTAGGCAAAAATTGTACAGTTGTGAAACATACTGGATGTTTAATTTGGGTACATGTATACCTAGAGGATTGAATAGGAAACATGACCTAACTTTACAATATAAATGAAGTATTTTCTTTTTTTTTTTTTTCTCTCTGAAACTGTGGATCACTTCCCACTTGATTGGGGTGTTTCTCTTAGTAATTAACAGGTCAGGAACACCTGATGCTGTTCTGGAGCATGGAAACTGACCAATCAAGTGGGAAGGGTTGTTCCTCACTGTGTATAAA
This sequence comes from Bufo bufo, assembly GCF_905171765.1. NCBI lineage: Eukaryota > Metazoa > Chordata > Amphibia > Anura > Bufonidae > Bufo > Bufo bufo. The sequence continues at coordinate 432,345,126 of NC_053393.1, forward strand.
AAGGAGATTTTAAGTTTGTTTAGTTGTCTTGATGAAGGGCTAAGATATAACAGCCCGAAACGCGTCACAGCATACTACTCTGCATTTGATGTCTGTTTTTAAAGAAGTGGAATAAAGAAGCCTTTTATTGTGAAGAGCTGGAATTCGTTTTCTACGTTCTCGTTCATATATGTTATTTATTCAATAAAGGATTTATTTTTTGATGATATACCCGTTTAATCTCAGTTAATTTTCGGTGTTTGGTGTATCTATGTACATTTAGTGGGTTTTTACTTACTCTCTCTGGGTCTATTTAACATAGTACATCTATTTACCATTTATGTGTATGTCTATGTTTTGTGTAACCTATTTGTAATAAACGCTTATACGAGTAGAGCCCCCCGACAGAGTGGAGAGGGTGTCAGCAGTAAGTTTGTGTTGACATCACTGATTAATGTTCCCCATTCTCTGATCCTTCAGAACAATTACCCAGAAAAAACGGATCCTGTGGAGCATACGCCTTCACTCAGTCAGCATTTGCTCAATAATCATCAATATTGCTAAAGGCAAAAAAAACTGAGTGGATCTAAAACAGAGATGACTCGTTAACGGAATATTTGCATGTCGTCTGTGTTTTCTACCCACTCCTGGTTTTGGCTAAAAAATCATAAGCCAATAGTGATGGACAAACATCGGCCGGGACGTCCGCGAACCGCTCATTCGCGGCGGGCCCCATTCACTTTAATGGCAGGCAAACCTGAAAAACCTTCAGGTCATATTTTCAGCCACTAAATACTTACTAGAAGTGCACAAATAGTCCCACAACATGGACAGTGACATACCAGAGGGGGATCATTGGCAAAAATTCCCACAAAAAAATGTATTTTAATCAGGAGCCATTTTTATGCGTTGTAAGGGGTAGCTCTCTTTCAGGGGGTCACACTCACAGACATCTTCACAGACACCAGGATTTAAGGGCCAAAACTGTGTTTTATTGCGGCACGTCCACGTAAACATAAACAGTTTTACAAAATAAACTCCTGCCCGTCTGGGCTCTACCTAAACATATAGGTTTCCCTAAATCACCTCTAAGTACCGCTTAGTGTCAGGGTCTCAGGCTCCAAGCCTTAGCAGGTTCCACTAATAAAGCATCAGTCCACACAGGGGAGAGATCAGGCTTCGCCTAGCCTTGTGGCCCCTCAGTCCTCCTGACTGAGACCACACACAGAGCCTCTGCTCCAGTATCACACACACTTCTCCCTCTCTAGACTGACCTACTCTGAGGTGCTTTATGCCAGCCTGACTACGGCAGGCCTCACCTGCGATCCACTCAGGTAGAAAGGAATACCCGTACTGGAAGGGTGTGGACTGGCAACTCCCTCTACCAAGCCTAGCCACCAGTCCAAGTAAAATCCAGCCCAGAAAATGTATACAAAAATGTCTCAGCAAACTATGCTTTGCTGAGACTACTGCCACTCTCTGGATTTTATCTGTCTCACCCATCTGAGGTACCTGAAGTGGGACAGCACACCTTCCAGCACTGTTCACATTACCACAGCGTCTTAAAGGGAAACTCTTCAAAATGTGCCCTGCTGGAGCCTAGAAAGGTCCTATTTTAGGCCACGGGAACATAGGCCCCAAAAATTAGTCATTCACCTGACAGAAAAGAACAAGTGACTATGTTGCTGGAGGTACATTAGGCGGTCACTGGATACAAATTTTACTGTAGGCCAGTGGAGTACAGGCCCCAAAAATTAGGCATTGACCTGACAGAAAAGAACAAATAAATATGTGGCTGGAGGTATATTAGACGGTCACTGGATAAAAATTTTATTGTAGGCCAGTACAGGCCCCAAAAATTATTCATTCACCTGACAGAAAAGAACAAGTGATTATGTGGCTGGAGGTACATTAGGCGGTCACTGAATAACAATTTTATTGTAGGCCAGTGGAGTACAGGCCCCAAAAATTTGTCATTCACCTGACAGAAAATAACAAGTGATTATGTGGATGGAGGTATATTAGACGGTCACTGAATAACAATTTTACTGTAGGCCAGTGGAGTACAAGCCCCAAAAATTAGTCATTCACTTGACAGAAAAGAACAAGTGATTATGTGGCTGGAGGTACATTGGGCGGTCACTAGATAACAATTTTACTGTAGGCCAGTGGAGTACAGGCCCCAAAAATTAGGCATTCACATGACAGAAAAGAACAAGTGATTATGTGGCTGGAGGTACATTAGGCGGTCACTGAATAACAATTTTACTGTAGTCCAGTGGAGTACAGGCCCCAAAAATTAGGCATTCATCTGACAGAAAAGAACAAGTGATCATATGGCTGGAGGTACATTAGGCGGTCACTAGATAACAATTTTACTGTAGGCCAGTACAGGCTCTAAAAATTAGGCATTCACCTGACAGAAAAGAACAAATAAATATGTGGCTGGAGGTATATTACACGGTCACTGAATAACAATTTTACTGTAGGCCAGTGGAGTACAGGCCCCAAAAATTAGGCATTCATCTGACAGAAAAAAAATTGTGATTATGTGGCTGGAGGTACATTAGGCAGTCACTGGATAACAATTTTACTGTAGGCCACTGGAGTAGAGGCCCCAAAAATTAGGCATTCACGTGAC